>NC_088417.1:43965299-43980299 GCF_034236695.1 Oncorhynchus nerka | reverse complement strand
CTCTCTCTCCATCTCTCTTCATGTCCGTGGGCAGGCTTCCCCTGTCTTCCCTCTCTCTCTCTCTCTCTCTCCATCTCTCTTCCTGTCCGTGGGCAGGCTTCCCCTGTCTTCCCTCCATCCCTCTCTCTCTCTCTCTCTCTCTCCATCTCTCCATCTCTCTTCCTGTCCGTGGGCAGGCTTCCCCTCCATCCCTCTCTCTCTCTCTCTCTCTCTCTCTCCATCTCTCTTCCTGTCCGTGGGCAGGCTTCCCCTGTCTTCCCTCTCTCTCTCTCTCTCTCTCTCTCCATCTCTCTTCCTGTCCGTGGGCAGGCTTCCCCTGTCATCTCTATCTCTCTCTCTCTCTCTCCATCTCTCTTCCTGTCCGTGGGCAGGCTTCCCCTGTCTTCCCTGCTGCAGGATTCTCTCAGCAGACGGACCTTTGTCTGCAGGCTGCTGGGGCGTGTGTATGGAAGTGTGTTGGTCCCTATGTGTGTCCCTGTGTGTGTGTGTGTGGGGGGGGGGGGGGGGGGGTCTCAGATCCATCCACAAGTGTGTGTGATGGCCACAGAGAGAGTCCTGTTGTAGTGGCTCGTCCTTGTCACACAGAGATGGAGGGAGAGCAGACTGTCGCACCATCACCACGCCATTTAAATCTCTACAACAGGGACTTCTTCCATCCTCAGGCCAAAGCAGCTCTTCTCCTGACGCCAGGAGACCATCCAAGGCTTGTCACCCCCTCCAACGCCAGCGGAGAAGTAAGCACATCATATGTCTCATTTGATGGGGAGCAGGAGAAAACCTATTCCGCATCACTCCTAAATCATTCTGCTACAAAATGAGAAAGTGATTGGATTTGTCTAAACAGCCCAGTGGCCGTGGCGATGCTATGCGTGGCTGCAGTGGCGTTAAGGCGTTAAGCGTTCCTCTCTCTCTAACCTGCGAGGGCCTGGCTGGCCCTGGGTCTGTAGTCCTGCAGACAGACAGAGAGAGACTCAGGGTTAAGGCCCCCTGCCTCTGAGGAAATATGTGTATTGCCTTAAGCCTGAAGGATCCTCGTGAAGCGTACTTGCAATCAAAGACAGCAGGCGCCACTGGGGAAATGACTGCTTTGTTGCTCCGTCTCATCCTTTAAGAGCCCCCCGAAAAGCCTTTTTGCTCGGCAATGAGGGAAAAAGTGAATTTTACCCATCCATTATTGAGAAGGGGAGCTGTCAACGGTAATCCATTGTGATGCATATGGCCGTGTGTGTGTGTGTGTGTGTGTGTGTGTGTGCGTGTGTGCGCGTCTCATCACCATGTCTCGAGGTAGATCTGCCCTGACAACGCCTTGACAACGCCCTGACAACTCCCTGACAACCAGGCCTACATTAACATTAACACATATGGTTTTTCATCATCTGGGAAAACATGCCGTGTCTCTTCTGTAACAGAGGAGGATAAATAAAACAAACCAATCAACCATGTGAACCAATCCCCTGTCAGGGCACTGAAGCGCATCATCTTCAGCCTATTGTGTTGCATCAAAGCAACCAATATAACTATAGCCTGGTCCCAGATCTGTTTGTGTTTTTGTCTTCTCCATAGTCATTCCCAAGCAAAACGAAGGAGTTGGCAAGAGAGCAGAAACAGACTGGCACCCAGGTTAACATAACTGTGGTGTACAGAGAATAACATGGAGGAACCCTGCCACTGGAGAAGCAGGTTGCTTTTCAGATCTTTATTCCAATGTAGGAGAAGTTCATTTACACAGATCTGTCCCCATCCCCTCCCTGACCAGTGAGACAGGTTAGTGTACTAATGAGACTCCCTTCCTCTGCACCAGCATGTGGAGAAGGGGAGTGGGCTGAGACTCAACCATGTTCCTACTGTACCTCTCACTGCACACCATTGTCTGCCTGTGATACAGGAAACACACTGGTAAATGTTCTTGTGTGTTTATGCATGCTGAGCGCACAAAGGGATCCCTTCACCCCTGTGTAGCGCCGTACGCATGGGTGTGCTGCGTGTGAACGTGTGTGTTTTACGTGTGTGTTTTACTTGTGTGTTTTACATGTGTGTTTTACGTGTGTGTGTGTCTCGTCTGGCCCTGGTACATATTTAATCATAAGATAATAAAGTGCAGGAGCATGCGATCTGACAGGCTCCCTGTGCTGTGGCTCTCCTCTACCCCCCCTGCCTTTCCCACCCTGCCACCCTGCCTCCGACCACCCTGCCACCCCGCCCTCCCACCCTGCCTCGCCCACCCTCCCACCCTGCCTCGCCCACCCTGCCACCCTGCCTCCGACCACCCTCCCACCCTGCCTCGCCCACCCTGCCACCCTGCCTCGCCCACCCTGCCACCCTGCCTCGCCCACCCTGCCACCCTGCCACCCTGCCTCCGACTACCGTGCCACCCTGCCTCGCCCATCCTGCCACCCTGCCACCCTGCCTCCGACCACCCTGCCACCCTGCCTCGCCCACCCTGCCACCCTGCCTCCGACTACCGTGCCACCCTGCCTCGCCCACCCTGCCACCCTGCCACCCTGCCACCCTGCCTCGCCCACCCTGCCACCCTGCCTCGCCCACCCTGCCACCCTGCCACCCTGCCTCCGACTACCGTGCCACCCTGCCTCGCCCACCCTGCCACCCTGCCACCCTGCCTCCGACTACCGTGCCACCCTGCCTCGCCCACCCTGCCTCCCACCACCCTGCTTCCCTGCCTCGCCACCCTGCCACCCTGCCTCCGACCACCCTGCCACCCTGCATACCCCACCCTGCCACCTTGCATATCCCACCCTGCCACCCTGCATACCCCACCCTGCCACCCTGCCTCCGACCACCCATCCACCCTGCTTCGCCCACCCTGCCACCCTGACTCCCCCACCCTGCCACCCTGCATACCCCACCCTGCCACCCTGACTCCCCCACCCTGCCACCCTGCCTCCCCCACCCTGCCACCCTGCATACCCCACCCTGCCACTTGGCCTCCATCACCCTGCCACCCTGCCTCACCCACCCTGCCTCCCCCACCCTGCCACCCTGCCTCCCCCACCCTGCCACCCTGCCTCCCCCACCCTGCCACCCTGCCCCTGGACAGAGGGAGATGAATGGAGGGGACATTTGGCTCCTGTTAGTGTTCATGCCACAAACCCATCCAGTCAGATAACATGTTATTATATTTATCTTTATCTTTGTTCTACTACTAGAGGAAGACTGCTTCTTCTCCGTGTGACAATAGCGGAGCTCTCCCTGACACAGACAGACAGGCAGACAGACAGACAGACAGACAGACAGACAGACAGACAGACAGACAGACAGACAGACAGACAGACAGACAGACAGACAGACAGACAGACAGACAGACAGACACAGAGAGACAGAGACTCAGACCGATATACTGTAGACTGACTGACTGACAGACAGACAGACACACACAGAGAGACAGAGACTCAGACTGATATACTGTAGACTGACTGACTGACAGACAGACGGACGGTCAGACCAGACAGACAGACTGAGAGACAGACAGCCGTACAGTAGAAAAGTGAGAGGGTGCCTACCATGTTCCAGGTATGATGGCGTACCTTCCGAGGGGTCCAGCCTACGAGCCCGGCGGCCGTGTTTGGAGTTGTTGTGGACAAACATGTTGTCAGAGACCGCCAGGACATGTCCGTCCACACTGACCGTAGTAGACACCACCACCTGGACATAGTTACACACACAGAGAGTTCAAAGGTTAGGATATTAGGACAGATCTAACTCAGTACCAGGGTGTCACCACTGGAAAGTATTGTTTACCCTCCAGATCAGAGCATTGCATCTACAACCTCAAACTAGACCAGTACGGTGATACAAGGACAATCTGGACAACATGTCATGTGAATCCTGTAACTCCCATAGCATATTTACACATTTTCGATAATGAACAACTAGGACTTCATCTGCATTATTATTGGATTTTCATATAAGGCCATTGCGTTGAGAAAGACAGTGTGTATGAGTGTTCTCTGTCGACATACATGTACAGTTGAAGTTGGAAGTTTACATACACCTTAGCCAAATACATTTAAACTCCGTTTTTCACAATTCCCAACATTAAATCCAAGTAAAAATTCCTTGTCTTAGGTCAGTTGGGATCACCACTTTGTTTTAAGAATGTGAAATGTTAGAATAATAGTAGAGAGAATGATTTAGGTCAGCTTTAATTTCTTTCAACACATTCCCAGTGGGTCAGAAGTTTACATACATTCAATTAGTATTTGGTAGCATTGCCTTAAAATTGTTTAACTTGGGTCAAACGTTTCAAATAGCCTTCCAAAAGCTTCTCACAATAAGTTGGTGAATTTTGGCCCATTCCCCCTGACAGAGCTGGTGTCCACAAATTCTGTTCACAAATTTTCAATGGGATTTGTAGGCCTCCTTGCTCGCACACGCCTTTTCAGTTCTGCCCACAAATGTTCTATAGGATTGAGGTCAGGGCTTTGTGATACCCACTCCAACACCTTGATTTTGTTGTCCTTAAGCCATTTTCCACAACTTTGGAAGTATTCTTAGGGTCATTGTTCATTTGGGAGACCTATTTGCGACCAAGCTTTAACTTCCTGAATGATGTCTTGAGATGTTGCTTCAATATATCCACATAATTTTCCTCCTCATGATGCCATATGTTTTGTGAAGTGCACCAGTCCCTCCTGCAGCAAAGCACTCCCACAACATGATGCTGCCACCCCCGTGCGTCACGGTTGGGATGGTGTTCTTCGGGTTGCAAGCCTCCCCCTTTTACCTCCAAACATAATGATGGTCATTATGGCCAAACAGTTCTATTTTGTTTCATCAGATCAGAGGACATTTTTCCAAAAAGTACAATCTTTGTCCCCATGTGCAGTTGCAAACCGTAGTCTGGCTTTTTTATTGCAATTTTGGAGCAGTGGCTTCTTCCTTGCTGAGCGGCCTTCCAGGTTATGTCGATATAGGACTCGTTTTACTGTGGATATAGATACTTTTGTACCTGTTTCCTCCAGCATCTTCACAAGGTCCTTTGTTGTTGTTCTGGGATTGATTTGTACTTTTCACACCAAAGTACATTCATCTCTAGGAGACAGAACGCGTCTCCTTCCGGAGTGGTATGATGGCTGAGGTCTTGGTTGATTTCGTTTGATTTTCCCATCATGCCTTTCCCATCACCTCTATCCCGTCATGCATAGAGGCACTGGGTTTGAAGGTAGGCCTTGAAATACATCCACAGGGACACCTCCAATTGACTCAAATTATGTAAAAAAGCTTATCAGAAGCTTCTAAAGCCATGACATCATTTTATGGAATTCTCCAAGCTGTTTAAAGGCACAGTCAACTTAGTGTACGTACAATTCTGACCCACTTGATTTGTGCTACAGTGAATTATAAGTGAAATAATATGTCTGTAAACAATTGTTGGAAAAATGACTTGTGTCATGCACAAAGTAGATGTCCTAACCGACTTGCCAAAACTATAGTTTGTTAACAAGAAATCTGTGTAGTGGTTAGAAAATGACTTCAACCTAAGTGTACGTAAACTTCCGACTTCAACTGTATAGGTCTGTGTTTGTTCACATTCTCCCTGTGCTGCTAGAGAAAACTGCAGCACTGGACAAGAAACAACAACATGCTTCTAATCCAAACAAACACAGGTCCTCATCACCTTGGAGAAACAAACAGAGACAGTGTTTCCTTTAACTCCACACTTCCTGCTTCCCCCCAGCACCCCTCCTCTATCAGTGGGGCTGGGATTGTGCTGCTCCCTCCTCTTGAATCCACCCCTTTCTTTGTGCTAATGAACACACACAAACACACACCCCTCCACACACACACACACACACACACATGTCTCTCGATCCCCCGTGTCTTTATCAAAGTCCTGCAGCATGTCCTCCTGTGCTGTGTGTTTGTGATCTTTATCGCTCTCTCTCTCTCCCTCGCTCCCTCTCTCCCTGGGCCCCGGGACCACTGGCTGATAGACTGACATGCAGATTAATTTAATTAAAAGCGTCCCTCACTCGAGTGCCCAGAGACAATGGGAGGCAGCTAATGGGTTGCTGTAGTAGCGAACTGTGCTGTGCTTCTGCTGAGTGCCATTACTGTGGGGCCAATAGAAACCGGGCTGGACTGGGCTAAGCTGGGCTGGGCTAGGGGGACTCCCCTGGAGCTCAGAAGAGCCTCTCGTTTCAATTGCTCTGCAGCTTCAAGAGGCTCCTGCCTCTCTTGAAAAGGACTTGGCAAACACCAGTGCTAGTCTCCCAGGGCCAGACACACGCTAGTCTCTTCAAGCTGCCACACAGCCCACCATGCCTGAACTCCCTGCCTCAATCCCCAAAGAAGATCACAGCTCTACCTCCCCTCTCTCCGTTTCCCTCATTGTCAGCCTCTCTCTCTCTCTCCCTCCCTCTCTCTCTTTCTCTGTGCCTCTCTCTCTTTCCCTTGGTCTCTCTTGTAGTTGGAGTATCTTACAAAGTTCTCAGTGATTTCTCAGACCGCAGGCATGTCACTGGTTGGGCTGAGGACACAAGGGAGATGTTCGCACCTCATGTCAGTGTATGAAGAAACACACACACACACGCACGCACGCACGCACGCACGCACGCACGCACGCACGCACGCACGCACGCACGCACGCACGCACGCACGCACGCACGCACGCACGCACGCACACACACACACACACACACACACACACACACACACACACACACACACACACACACACACACACACACACACACACACGCAGAGAGCACCTTTCTGAAGAGTTATTGGTTTTGAGTTGCATATGCCAGTATACACACACAGTCTACACACACAGTCCCTCCCCTGCCTGTCTCTCCTCTCCTCTCCTCCACACTACACTGGCCTAGAGTGTGTGAGTTATGGATGGGCCCGGCTGCTAATTAAGCCCAAGGAAACACAGGCCTGTCTACTGATGTTCCACTACAATAGAGCCCAATAATTAGAGTCAAAGAGGAGCAATAGACAGAGCCAGCCCTCAATGCCTGTCCAATCACAGACAGGATTATAGGCTGCACAAATGTTTAAACACTAATGGCATCTTCCGATAAGAGAGACACTCTGAGGATCTACACACACACACCAAACACACACACATTAAAAAACACACACACACCAAAAACACAAACACACAGGCACGTGTGCCCGTATAATAAATCTGTCAGCAGAATTGAGGTTTAGTGTATCTCAAGTGGTCACTTCCTAATTCTGTTCGGGCTTTTAAAGATAAGGAAATAGATGTTTCCACGACCGCCCCTCCCCCTTACCCCCACCTTTCTCTTCACCCCTAAAATGAAATAACAAGAGAGTGCAGCGCATTAGTTGTGGGAGAGAGAGACAGATATAAAGAGAGGGGGGGAGAGAGAGAAAAATGCAAAAGGGAGGATGGAAAAGGATAGAAAGAGGTAGATGGTTTCCTGCCTCTGTGGTCCCAATTAAGGCAGGCTAAGAGGAGGGGTGGAGGAGAGGAGAGGAGGAGAGCAGAGGAGAGGCGTGAAGAGAAGAGCATGGCATAGCTAACTAACCCTGCTGTCTGTGTCTGAGCCCCTCTCTGTGGCCTGCCAGCCTCCCTCTAATTACACTGTCACCACTGGACTGGAACCACACACACAGCCAGGGCTAAGGCCACACACACACACACACACACACACACACACACACACACACACACACACACACACACACACACACACACACACACACACACACACACACACACACACACACACACACACACACACACACACACACACACACACACACACACACACACACACACACACACACACACACGAGGCTGCTGAGGGGAGGACTGCTCATAATAATGGCTGGAAGGGAGAAAATGGTATGGAAACCACATGTTGGATGAGTTAGAAACCATTCCATTGATTCTGTTCCAGCCATTACTATGAGCCCATCCTCCCCAATTAAGGTGCCACCAACCGCCTGTGATGTACACCTCAACACTGAGACTCACCTTAACACCACCAGTAAGAACCACCTCCTCACCAGAACATACCTACCAAGGATCCATCTCATACCTGAGACACACCTCATCTCATACCTGAGACACACGTCATCTCATCCCTGAGACCAACCTCTGCCCTGAGACCCAGCTCATCCCTGAGACTCATCTCATCCCTGAGACCCACCTCATCCCTGAGACCCATGTCATCCCTGAGACTCATGTCATCCCTGAGACCAACCTCTTCCCTGACACCCAGCTCCTCACTGAGACTCACCTCATCCCCTAGACCCACCTCATCCCCGAGACCCATCTCATCCCTGAGACCCAGCTCATCCCTGAGACTCATCTCATCCCCTAGACCCATCTCATCCCTGAGACCCACCTCATCCCCTAGACCCACCTCATCCCCGAGACCCATCTCATCCCTGAGACTCATCCTCATCCCCGAGACCCACCTCATCCCTGAGACCCACCTCATCCCCTAGACCCACCTCATCCCTGAGACACATCTCATCCCTGAGACCCAGCTCATCCCTGAGACTCAGCTCATCCCCGAGACCCACCTCATCCCTGAGACCCACCTCATCCCCTAGACCCACCTCATCCCCGAGACCCATCTCATCCCTGAGACCCACCTCATCCCCTAGACCCACCTCATCCCTGAGACCCACTTCATCCCCTAGACCCACCTCATCCCCTAGACCCACCTCATCCCGAGACCCATCTCATCCCTGAGACCCACCTCATCCCCGAGACCCATCTCATCCCTGAGACCCACCTCATCCCTGAGACCCACCTCATCCCCTAGACCCACCTCATCCCCGAGACCCATCTCATCCCTGAGACCCACCTCATCCCCTAGACCCACCTCATCCCCTAGACCCACCTCATCCCCGAGACCCATCTTATCCCCGAGACCCATCTCATCCCTGAGACCCACCTCATCCCCGAGACCCATCTCATCCCCGAGACCCATCTCATCCCCGAGACCCACCTCATCCCCTAGACCCACCTCATCCCCTAGACCCACCTCATCCCCGAGACCCATCTCATCCCCGAGACCCATCTCATCCCCGAGACCCATCTCATCCCCGAGACCCATCTCATCCCAGAGACCCATCTCATCCCCGAGACCCATCTCATCCCTGAGACCCATCTCATCCCTGAGACCCATCTCATCCCCGAGACCCATCTCATCCCTGAGACCCATCTCATCCCCAAGACCCATCTCATCCCCTAGACCCACCTCATCCCTGAGAACCACCTCATCCCCGAGACCCATCTCATCCCTGAGACCCACCTCATCCCCTAGACCCACCTCATCCCCTAGACCCACCTCATCCCCGAGACCCATCTCATCCCTGAGACCCTGGGTCTGCAAGAATGGTGCTGCACTGTGTGTACGTATGTGTCTGTTAGTTGGTTTTAATGTGCACTGTGACAAGGGTAGAGAGGTTATGCTTGGCTGTGTGTGCGTGTGTGTGTGCAGGCCTAACAGAGCTACAGAGGTAAAAGAGTGAGAAGACAAGAAACAGAGGGAGAAAAGAGAAAAGAAGGGAGGGAGCGGATAGAGAAGAAGGAGGGTTAAGTCAATAGACCAGAGGGGAGATAGAGAGGAGAGGAAGAAAAAAGAGAGAGGAATAAGAAATGTGATTTCTTAACCTGGAAGCGGCGCATGTCCCGCGGGTTCCCTGCATTCTTCAGACAGTTCTGGTTGCATTTCAGGAAAAACTTCAGGAAGAACCTGTAAAAAAAAACACAGAAGGAAGGTCAGTCAGCCCATTGGACAGGCAAAGTACAGAGAGCCAGAGAGCCAGAAAGGCTGAGTTCTGTTGGGGTTTAAAGTCTCTCATAAGCATTTCGCTACGTAAAAAGATGATATCGTGATGCCACCATTCATGTCACCATTGAGCAGTAGTGCAGTTTCTACACAAACTCTGCCTATGTCATTAAGGTTTGGTCAGTGGCTCAATCTTGTACCACAGTAGCAGACCTACAGAATTTCCACATTGATTTTGGACTGTGTGTATGTGTGTGTGTGTGTGTGTGTGTGTGTGTGTGTGTGTGTGTGTGTGTGTGTGTGTGTGTGTGTGTGTGTGTGTGTGTGTGTGTGTGTGTGCTGTCAGCAGCTCGTCACTTAGCGAGGAGACCCATGAAGGTCATGGACATAGGATCCCCCCTGACCATGACCTTTCAGCATCCTAAAATGTCCACATAGCCTCACAAACACACACAAACACACACACACACAAACACACACACACAAACACGCACACGCACACACGCAGTAACAGGCAGAGTGGTGAAATGTGGAGCAGGCCCATCTGTCGCTGGACAGAGACGGTTTTGACAGCCCACTGATCCACAGCCTTATGTGGCCATGTCTCTCACAGAGAGAGGGTCACTAGGGACCAGCCTGCCGGGCCCAGCCGACACACACACACGCGCGCACACGCAAACTTACACACACACACATGCACACACGCACACACGTACACACGCACACACACACACACACACACACACACACACACACACACACACACACACACACACACACACACACACACACACACACACCTTGATCTCTGTAAAACCTCTCCCCTCTTGTCGTACATGTACACACATACAGTGACATTTTCCAAAATAACAGCGATGGATTCTCACGTAAACAGTTTCTCCCACACAGATGGGTGCTAAACCCACAAACAAGTTTTTCCAGGTTGTGTTTTGGTGCTCCAGCTGGCGAGGGCTGGGCACACACACGCACACACACACACACACACACACACACGCGCACGCGCACACGCACACACACACACACACACACACACACACACACACACACACACACACACACACAGTAATAGGCTGGGATGGGATAGGGTGGGTGTGTGTCAACACATTCCAGTGGACTAGGAAAACTAGCGGGTGGCTGAGGACATTGCCGAACCAGCCAAACTATGCCCACACAACAGGAGGACGCAGCTAAATGAACACATTTGTATTATCACGCGTCCATACCGCAGGATCAATATGCCACCATGGTATTTCACCTCACTTTCAATGTGCCATTACCATTGCTTCAGAGACCCCTGCTGCTCTCTGTTTCTCCTCTGTTTCAATCTCTGCTCCCCTCCCCTCTCCGTTTCTCTCTTTTCTTTTTTGCTCTGATAAAATGCTGAGGACAACTTGCACAGACCCTGCTCTCTGTTTCTTCTCTCTCTTTCTTTTCTCTCCTCTCCACCCATCTCTTCTGTGTCACCGGGGGGGTGTGATAGTGTGTCTGTGTGAGCCTGGGTGTAGACTAGCACAGTGACAGGCTCCGAACAGTAGTGGTGGAGCAGAGCATTCGGACTGGACTGCACAGAGCAGAGCGGAGAAGACTTCATTAACTACTCTTTTCTTCGTTAGCCCGGGCAACACCGAGCTTTAGTTGAGCCTGGCTCAGCCTTGTTAATTACCCAGAGACAGAGAGGCTGGTGTGGGTCTGACCCCGGGGTGACAGGGCGTATCAACGCCCAGAACAGGCACCGTGACCTCGTGACCCTCTCTCTCTCTCTGTCTGGCTGCTCCTCCCAACCTTAACACAACCTCACGCTGTCTACTGTAAGTCTATGCTCTCCCTCGAACCACCAAGACACCATGTTTTTCACAGGAACCTACATTCAATCTCTCCTATAAAACCCTCTGTTTCACACAGTCTGCTGTGCCTCCTCAAAAGATCACGTGCACACACACACACACACACACACACACACACACACACACACACACACACACACACACACACACACTCTCTCTTCACACCATCGTCCTTGCCCGTACGTTCCGTGGCTGGCTGGTGTGAGCCATGTGGAGTCCTCTCTCTCTCTCTCTCTCTCTCTCTCTCTCTCTCTGTCTCTGTCTCTCTGTCTCTCTCTCTCTCTCTCTCTCTCTCTCTCTCTCTCTCTCTCTCTCTCTCTCTCTCTCTCTCTGTGTGTTAGAGGGATAGCGTTACCACAGAGACGAGTCAGTAATTGAGTTGTTGGGCCTGTCGTCCCCTCACTCTCACTCTCACCCTCCCCCGGGGCCAGACCCAGAAACCAGCTGTGTCTCTCGATCAAAGGGAGCAGCTCAGAGCTAGATCTACCACACCTCTACCTTCGTTATCCACACATGGTTGTCCAAGTCAACACAAGTCTCCGATGAAGGCGATTATGCCGAAACGCACGCCTGTTTGTATGTCCTATCAATGCATTACTCAGGAACAGAGTGCTCCTTTTCCCTGATTCCGTTTTTTTGTTGGCGCTTGGCTGAAGCCTGCTTGGGTACACTTTCTGTCCATTCACATTGGCCTGCGCAGTGTTTTGTGGTCTACTGTCCATGTGAATGAAACCCGTGACCGTGGGCAACGCCAGTTCTGATGCCCTGCTGCACGCTAACCAAGTGGGCAGCCAGTGTGATCCCCTGTCCAGAAGCTGCGCGTTATTGGTGTCCAGGTCAGATTAGGCTGTACCCAGATCAGTCCTGTGGCCTTCATAAACCCAGGCTGGCCACTAGAAACAGACGGCGATTTCAGACGTTTTAAAAAGGCCCCGAGAGCGTTGGTTAAGGCCTTCCTCGTTGCTCACAAAAAAAAGAAAAGAGAAACGACATCCAAGCGCTGGGCGCATTTTTTTTTAAAGACCGCCCCAAACCATAACGTTACCTCAACCACTAGGAATCTAAGTCTAAACTGTTAACCTTTGAGTTGTTTCTGTTTTAACCCTGTAACCACGCGGAATTAATGCTTTAAAAAAATAGTCACGTGTCGAATTTCGAAGGGAAACTGTATGATCTACTTGTGTAAACTACAGGGTTCAGGCTCTGCCAGAGTGTCAATAACCTGCTAATCTCCAGCCTCCTCTCCTCTCCCCTCTTCTCGCCCCTGTTACACTCCTCCCTGCGCTCTGTCACTCCCTCTCTCTCTCTCCCTCTGCACTAGTCCCCCCAGCTGTCTAAAACTGTCAGTGGGAGAAAGAGTGAGAGAGAAAGAGAGAGAGAGCGAGAGAGAGAGCGAGAACAAAAGAGAAAGCGAGGGAAAGCGAGGGCATTCCTCCAACTGCTAAGGCTTAACCTTGTGGGTGTCACCACAGTTTTCAGCCCCTCGAAATCCCCAAAGTAAACTGCCACGTCCAGACTGGCTTTATACTGCCTGCTACTGCCATGCACACACCCACACACACACCCACACACACACCATGCTCACACACACACACACACACACACACATGCACACTGACACAGTCAGACGCAGTTGCAAGGACACCTCCACTCCACCCCATGCAGCAGCATCCGCCCCGGAGCTTGTCCCATTACTTCCCTCTCCCCTAATGGGCGGCTGCGTCCTGTCTCCATGTTTGATCCCTCGGCCTGACAAGCTCCATTACCGGGGTGAAGAGCCCTCCACACAGGGGTTTCAACCTGATCAGGGCTAATGGAGACAAGCACACAGCGTCCTTTATACACAGTGTCCCTTACACACAGCGTCCTCTTACACACAGCGTCCTCTACACACAGTGTCCCTTGCACACAGCGTCCTCTTACACACAGCGTCCTCTATACACAGTGTCCCTTACACACAGCGTCCTCTTACACACAGCGTCCTCTACACACAGTGTCCCTTGCACACAGCGTCCTCTTACACACAGCGTCCTCTTACACAGTGTCCCTTACACACAGCGTCCTCTATACACAGTGTCCCTTACACACAGCGTCCTCTTACACACAGCGTCCTCTACACACAGTGTCCCTTACACACAGCGTCCTCTTACACACAGCGTCCTCTACACACAGTGTCCCTTACACACAGTGTCCCTCACACACAGTGTTCTTTACACACAGGGTCCCTTACACACAATGTCCTTTACACACAGGGTCCCTTACACACAGTGTTCTTTACACACAGGGTCCCTTACACACAATGTCCTTTACACACAGGGTCCCTTACACACAGTGTCCCTCACACACAGTGTCCTTTACACACAATGTCCTTTACACACAATGTCCCTTACACACAGGGTCCCTTACACACAGTGTCCCTCACACACAGTGTCCTTTACACACAGGGTCCTTTACACACAGGGTCCCTTACACACAGTGTTCTTTACACACAGGGTCCCTTACACACAATGTCCTTTACACACAGGGTCCCTTACACACAGGCAGGCCAGCACAGACACACACCTTATGCTTTCAAAATTGATAGGCCAGTGCTGTCACACTTTGTTAAGGGCCCTCCAATTAAACAAGGCAATTATCAGAGTGGCTGGGTGACCGTAGGGGATGGAGAGGGGTTGGGGGGGGGGCAGTGTCAGAGACCGTTCTCTCCTCTCCGCTCCTCCACGTCTCAGTTAAGAGTCGTAACGGCACGACCGACCTTTTCCACCGCTGAAAGGATTACACACAAAGAGCTGCCCCGACACCAGATACACTCTCTGCTTAGAGAGAGGAGGGGATGGGGGGTGGGACGGCGAGGTGGAGGGAAGAGAGGAAAGGGGGGAACTAGGGAGAGTGAGAGCAAGGGGAGAGGAGAGGATAGGAGAAGGGAGAGGAGAGATGGGTATGGAGGGCTAGTGGTGGGAGAGTGCAGGACTGCTCTTGTCTTAATAAACATGTGTATTTAGATTCTCCGCACAGAAAGCAGGGCTTTCTACCAGACACTCTATGATCGTGAGAACAGCAGTAATGTGCTGGACTAGAATGAGGTGTCTGTCTGCTATAGTGTGTGTGTGTGTGTGTGTGTGTGTGTGTGTGTGTGTGTGTGTGTGTGCGTGCGTGCGTGCGTGCGTGCGCGTTTGTCGACAGACAGTGTGGTCTCAGGGAGAAAGGAGGGGAGCAGGAGGGGTTAATATAATCCTTGGACACTTTGACCTCTGACCCTTGTGTCAAGGGGTCACATCTGCACAGCAAGCTGACTCCCTGGAAATGCCCTTCACTCTGGCCCCACACACACACACATGCCCTCACACACACACACACACACACACACACACACACACACACACACACACACA
>NC_088417.1:43942799-43950299 GCF_034236695.1 Oncorhynchus nerka | reverse complement strand
ACCCTACTCTCCGCTCCTCTGCGTGGCTAGGCAGGGCTTTATAGCTGGGCCCCTGATTCTGACTGTTTAATTTCAGGCCGCTCAGGCCCCCTTCAGGCAGTGAACTGGAGCCCCAGATGCAGCCCTCTAAAGGGGGAGGGACCCCAACACCCACAGCTCTTCTCTTCCAGAGGCGCTCGGCTAATTGCTCTGCTTTCCCAGGATTCATCTGGGGACCTAAGATCATTCAAATTCAAATCATCCCTCCGATTTCTTTTTGGCCTCTGTAATTTGCAGGGAAGGATACATTCTACTGGGGGTTAGGCAGAGAGAGAGAGAGAGAGAGAGAGAGAGGCTGGTTTGAGCTGTGTTGGAGGCACAGGGGAGGGAGGATGCAGGGGGAATGTACCGCTCCCGAGTGGCGCAGCGGTCTAAGGCACTGCATCTCAGTGCTTGATGCGACACCACAGACACCCTGGTTTGATTCCAGGCTGTATCACAACCGGCCGTGATTGGGAGTCCCATAGGGCGGCGCACAATCGGCCCAGCGTCGTCTGGGTTTGGCCGGAGTAGGCCATCATTGTAAATAAGAATTTGTTCTTAACTGACTTGCCTAGTTCAATCATTTCGATTTTTATTTTTAATTTTTAATAAGGACGAGCAGGAGCAGCCTGCTGGGGGGGTTGACTAACATATCCCTACCTCAGTACCTCCCTGGTCTAAACACTGCAGAGAGCAAGTTCCTCTTAATATCAACTTCAGTCAACTCTCTGATATCACCCCAAGGATATCCACGCATAAAAGCTATTGGGAAAACATAATCCTGGGTATATGGATGTGTATGTGAGTGAGAGGTAGCTACTAGCTAGGGGAACCGAAGGGTAATAAATGGAGGCAGCTGAACTCAGACCTAACGTCCTTCCTAACTCGCGTCCCGTGTCCACAGCTCTACGACCCGGAGCCCAGGACCCACAGCTCGACTCATTCATCTGGGAGAGCAGCAGTGACAGCCCTGGGCGCAGCGCGGCTGGGAGTGCCACCGTGTCACCGGGCCCACTGAAGGGGCTAATTGTCAGGCATGTAGAGACGCTGGGATAGCCCCTCTCCTACCAGCACCACCCACCCCCTCCCCAGCAGCCCCCGCCCCCTCCCCTGCCAGCCAGGAAAGCCCTCCTCCGCCCGCTACTGCCGTGAAAAATGGACCTGTCACCGGCGAATGCCAGGGACGGCTCAGGTAGGACCTGTGTCATCACTCATGCAGGGCTACGGACTGCATTTAGACATCATTAAAACTAACAGGAAAGGACCCCTCATCACGGCTGGCTGGAACTATGCCCGACTGCAAATCAGCAGCAAGGCAGATGTGGACAGCAATTTTGGGGGACTATAATTGTGAATGTTTTATTTCTAAATGGTTACAATAGACAGACATGGCTGGTCGCCTCATTAAAATTGAAATAAACGATGATTAAGAGAAAGCCTCCATTGAGTGGCGCTGTCTTAAAGGTGCACTGCGTTCCACAAAACGAGCTCCTGGGAGTTCTATCTAGCTTAGGGCTTTAATGGGAGCTGTGTGCTATTTCCTCCTGATTCTCCGCCCTCTGCTCCCCCCGTCAGGGACGACCTTGAGAATGTGCGAACACAACAGGCGGTTTAAGGGATTTCAAATGGCTAATTTCACCACAGCCCTGTTGGCTAATGACTTGATCACGGCTCTTCATAAAAAAACAAACACCAAAATCGTAACAAAGGACCTAAACGGATCATCGCTGGTCCCTTTGAAATGGAATATCTGCAATATGTACAGAGTGAGCAAGGGCCAGAAAAATAGGGGGGAAAACCTATGCGCAGCTGTCTGATGTGCCCCCTCCTTCTCCTTCCTCCTCCCTTCATCCCTATGGCCCCCCCTGGTCTGTCCCTGTGTCAGCTTGGTGTGCATGTGCCAGTGAACGTGGCAGGGATCCTTTCCTCCTCTGCAGGGATAGAGGGAGGAGAGGGAGAAGAGAGGAGGGAAAGAGGGAGAGGAGAGAGAGAACAGGGGGAGAGGAGGGAGGCGATGGGTGCCAAAGGACATGTTGCGGCCCCCGCCATGTTTGTCAAACAAATTAAACGCATTCGAGATTTTTCACCTGCCCAAGCGCTGCTGCCGCATATGGCCCACAAGTTAAAAATAAGAAAATATGCATACATTACCATACTTAATGGGCGACCCTCTCCATTTAATATGCAAATTTCCTGAAATATTACTGAATGCCGTCTGTTCTAAATGAATAAATTTGAATTGCAATTAGAATAATCCTTTATAATTAATGAAAACTGTCAATTTTGGTTCATAAGTAATTTGATTAACAGGATGATGGTACGCTGATCAAGTCGGGCTGGACTGGTGGAGGAGAGGAGGAGAGGAGGAGAGGGGGGCTGGACTGGTGGAGGAGAGGAGGAGAGGAGGGCTGGACTGGTGGAGGAGGAGAGGAGGAGAGGGGGCTGGACTGGTGGAGGAGGAGAGGAGGAGAGGAGGGCTGGACTGGTGGAGGAGGAGGGAGAGGAGGAGAGGAGGGCTGGACTGGTGGAGGAGGAGAGGAGAGAGGAGGAGAGGGGGCTGGACTGGTGGAGGAGAGGAGGAGAGGGGGCTGGACTGGTGGAGGAGGAGAGGAGGAGAGGAGGAGAGGAGGGCTGGACTGGTGGAGGAGGAGAGGAGGAGGAGGAGAGGGGGCTGGACTGGTGGAGGAGGAGAGGAGGAGAGGAGGAGAGGAGGGCTGGACTGGTGGAGGAGGAGAGGAGGAGAGGAGGGCTGGACTGGTGGAGGAGAGGAGGAGAGGAGGAGAGGAGGAGAGGAGGAGAGGGGGGCTGGACTGGTGGAGGAGGAGAGGAGGAGAGGAGGGCTGAACTGGTGGAGGAGGAGAGGAGGAGGGAGGAGAGGGGGCTGGACTGGTGGAGGAGAGGAGGAGAGGGGGCTGGAGGAGGAGATGAGGAGGGGAGAGGGGGCTGGACTGGTGGAGGAGGAGAGGAGAGGAGGAGAGGAGGGCTGGACTGGTGGAGGAGGAGGAGAGGACAGGAGGAGAGGGGGCTGGACTGGTGGAGGAGGAGAGGAGGAGAGGAGGGCTAGACTGGTGGAGGAGGAGAGGAGGAGAGGAGGAGAGGGGGCTGAACTGGTGGAGGAGAGGAGAGGGGGCTGGACTGGTGGAGGAGGAGGGAGGAGATGGAGGGGGCTGGACTGGAGGAGGAGAGGAGAGGAGGAGAGGAGGGCTGGACTGGTGGAGGAGAGGAGGAGAGGAGGACAGGAGGAGAGGGGGCTGGACTGGTGGAGGAGGAGAGGAGGGCTAGACTGGTGGAGGAGGAGAGGAGGAGAGGAGGAGAGGGGGCTGGACTGGTGGAGGAGGAGAGGAAGAGAGGAGGTGAGGAGGGCTGGACTGGTGGAGGAGAGGAGGAGAGGAGGAGAGGAGGGCTGGACTGGTGGAGGAGAGGAGAGGAGGAGAGGAGGAGTGGAGGAGAGGAGGAGAGGAGTGCTAGACTGGTGGAGGAGAGGAGAGGAGGAGAGGAGGTGAGAAGGAGAGGAGGAGAGGGGGCTGGACTGGTGGAGGAGTGGAGAAGAGGAGAGGAGAGGAGAGGAGGAGAGGAGGAAAGGAGGAGAGGAGGAGAGGAGGAGTGGAGGAGAGGAGGGCTGGACTGGTGGAGGAGGAGAGGAGGAGAGGAGGAGAGAGGAGGAGAGGAGGGCTGGACTGGTGGAGGAGAGGAGAGGAGGAGAGGAGGAGTGGAGGAGAGGAGGAGAGGAGTGCTAGACTGGTGGAGGAGAGGAGAGGAGGAGAGGAGGTGAGAAGGAGAGGAGGAGAGGGGGGCTGGACTGGTGGAGGAGTGGAGAAGAGGAGAGGAGAGGAGAGGAGGAGAGGAGGAAAGGAGGAGAGGAGGAGAGGAGGAGTGGAGGAGAGGAGGGCTGGACTGGTGGAGGAGGAGAGGAGGAGAGGAGGAGAGGAGGAGAGGAGGAGAGGAGTGCTAGACTGGTGGAGGAGAGGAGGGAGAGAGAGGAGGAGAGGAGGGCTGGACTGGTGGAGGAGGAGAGGAGGAGAGGAGGAGAGGGGGGCTGGACTGGTGGAGGAGGAGAGGAGGAGAGGAGGAGAGGAGGGCTGGACTGGTGGAGGAGGAGAGGAGGAGAGGAGGGCTGGACTGGTGGAGGAGAGGAGGAGAGGAGGAGAGGAGGAGAGGAGGAGAGGGGGCTGGACTGGTGGAGGAGGAGAGGAGGAGAGGAGGAGAGGAGGGCTGAACTGGTGGAGGAGAGGAGGAGAGGGGGCTGGACTGGTGGAGGAGGAGAGGAGGAGATGAGAGGGGGCTGGACTGGTGGAGGAGGAGAGGAGAGGAGGAGAGGAGGGCTGGACTGGTGGAGGAGAGGAGGAGAGGAGGACAGGAGGAGAGGGGGCTGGACTGGTGGAGGAGGAGAGGAGGAGAGGAGGGCTAGACTGGTGGAGGAGGAGAGGAGGAGAGGAGGAGAGGGGGCTGGACTGGTGGAGGAGGAGAGGAAGAGAGGAGGTGAGGAGGGCTGACCTGGTGGAGGAGAGGAGGAGAGGAGGAGAGGAGGGCTGGACTGGTGGAGGAGAGGAGAGGGAGGAGAGGAGGAGTGGAGGAGAGGAGGAGAGGAGTGCTAGACTGGTGGAGGAGAGGAGAGGAGGAGAGGAGGTGAGAAGGAGAGGAGGAGAGGGGGCTGGACTGGTGGAGGAGTGGAGAAGAGGAGAGGAGAGGAGAGGAGGAGAGGAGGAAAGGAGGAGAGGAGGAGTGGAGGAGAGGAGGGCTGGACTGGTGGAGGAGGAGAGGAGGAGAGGAGGAGAGGAGGAGAGGAGGGCTGGACTGGTGGAGGAGAGGAGAGGAGGAGAGGAGGAGTGGAGGAGAGGAGGAGAGGAGTGCTAGACTGGTGGAGGAGAGGAGAGGAGGAGAGGAGGTGAGAAGGAGAGGAGGAGAGGAGTGCTAGACTGGTGGAGGAGAGGAGAGGAGGAGAGGAGGTGAGAAGGAGAGGAGGAGAGGGGGCTGGACTGGTGGAGGAGTGGAGAAGAGGAGAGGAGAGGAGAGGAGGAGAGGAGGAAAGGAGGAGAGGAGGAGAGGAGGAGTGGAGGAGAGGAGGGCTGGACTGGTGGAGGAGGAGAGGAGGAGAGGAGGAGAGGAGGGCTAGACTGGTGGAGGAGAGGAGAGGAGAGGAGGAGAGGAGGTGAGAAGGAGAGGAGGGCTGGACTGGTGGAGGAGTGGAGAAGAGGAGAGGAGAGGAGAGGAGGGGTCCTCAACCCAATTCTCCCCGGGAATTTGACTGGACTCATTAAAAAATGATGCAGAAGACCTTATTCCAATCCAAGTCTCATTCCACAGTGTTGCCTTTTTGTTTCACTGCTGTGTGAGAGAGAGGTGTAGAGCATGGCTTTCACTACTGTGTGAGAGAGAGGTGTAGAGCATGGCTTTCACTACTATGTGAGAGAGAGGTGTAGAGCATGGCTTTCACTACTGTGTGAGAGAGAGGTGTAGAGCATGGCTTTCACTGCTGTGTGAGAGAGAGGTGTAGAGCATGGCTTTCACTGCTGTGTGAGAGAGAGGTGTAGAGCATGGCTTTCACTACTGTGTGAGAGAGAGGTGTAGAGCATGGCTTTCACTGCTGTGTGAGAGAGAGGTGTAGAGCATGGCTTTCACTACTGTGTGAGAGAGAGGTGTAGAGCATGGCTTTCACTGCTGTGTGAGAGAGAGGTGTAGAGCATGGCTTTCACTGCTGTGTGAGAGAGAGGTGTAGAGCATGGCTTTCACTGCTGCCTCGTGTTGTCTAGTGTGGTAACATTCCATTAGGGTTAATACAGGATTCAACTGAAAGTCACAGTGGGGCTTCAGAGCTCAATTTAATACATCATTCTTGGACCTTGCGACGCCACAGTATCTCTGACGCTCTTGATTGACAACAACTGGACATTACTGTTATAACCAGTGACCAATAGACAACAGAGATTGTCAGACTAAGAGCTCTATTCAATCCGTACCGCAGAAGTTGAGCGTTTGCAGTGCGATTGAAATTTAAAGGCAATGTTCCTGCATTAGAATTCATGGTAAACGCTGCATATCGGCTCAGTCGGAAATGACCTTTCCGTTTCTATCACGCCACCTGTAACGCCGCAGTGATAGATTGAATAAAGCATGGAAATAATAGGACCAGAGTCCTGAACAGCAAATCAAATGGCCACCCAGAGTCTTTGCATTGTCCCCCACCTTTTACACTGCTGCTACTCTCTGTTCATTATCTATGCAGAGTCACCTTAACTCTACATGTACATATTACCTCAATTACCTCGACCAACCGGTGCCCCCGCACATTGACTCTGTACCGGTGCCCCCCTGTATATAACCTCTCTACTATTATTTTACTGCTGCTCTTTAATTACTTGTTATTTTTAACACTTGTTCTTCTTAAAACTGCATTGTTGGTTCAGGACTTTCTCTGTAAGGTCTAAGTCTGTCGTATTCGGCGCATGTGACAATTACAATTGGATTTGATTTGATGCATCAGATCATGCCAATGTGGAAATCACGGTTCGTTCCCCCTACAGTCCTGTTAATGACGGGTGGAGGCCCCTTACATTAATTAGTCACGAGCATGAATATTCATCGTTCAAAACGTCCTGTACAGACGGAAGAGGGGATGGGGAGGAGCACTTAGACCAATACTAGAGCAGAATGGTGACAGGAAGAGCATACAGCCCCCCTATTTAAATGAACTGGAGTGCAACCCCCCCACCCCCACTAAACAGATCCCACAGTACAGTAAGAATGAGACAATACTTCTCTTACCTGTTTGAGATGACATCAGAAAGCAATCGGACAGCATGAAAGGGAAGCAAAGAGAAAGATTGGATTAGCTGATTATGCAGTTAATGTCAAGCAGTGTGATTTCCCTTTTAATGTGTGTTGATGCATCTGAAGGTGTGAGCGAACGCGCAGACGGGAGAGGAATGGGAACGGGGCTGCAGGGTGACACAGGGAGAGAAGTGTGGAAACGCTGCTAAGCGTCAGAGCTAAATACATAAAACACATGTAATCTGTGAACACTGCCGATGTTTTCCCTCCTAGTCATCTTAGAGTGGGTTAGTGTGTGGCTGTGATATCGAGACACACACACACACACACTCCTACCTTTGCCTCCCAGAAGAGCCTACAGGATACAACCTGGAGAGGCTCTATGGGGGATGTTATGGCTGATGTTATGGGTGAAGTTATGGGGGGGGGGATGAAATAAGCCAAGCAGGATGAAATACACACACACACAGGGTGAGAAACACACAATACAAACACACACACACGAACGCACGCCCGCCCGCCCGCACGCACGCACGCACGCACACACGCACGCACGCACGCACACACACCATACTCCTCTGTCTTTATTTGTGCCAGGGGAAAGCACGGCCTTAGATCACACAGACAATGAGCGGATTCCCATCCCAGAGAGAGAGAGAGAGAGAGAGCAACACATACTTTAAGGAGTAGACTACAGAAGGGGAAGCACAT
>NC_088417.1:43920299-43937799 GCF_034236695.1 Oncorhynchus nerka | reverse complement strand
CTCTGTGATGCCGCCAGAGCCCTGTGACAGGTATCAGTGACTGAACGCTGAGAGGGTGAACACTGTTACCTCTCCTGCCGCTCGCAGAGGCACAGATAGCTCCCTGACACACTTATACACACACACACACACACACACACACACACACACACACACACACACACACACACACACACAGTGCCTGCCTGTGCCTCCCCCTCCCTCTCTGTCAGCATCAAACAGGGACGCCAGCCCTCCTGCCACCAACATACTATGTTTCTGTTTGCTGCCTCATAAATAAATGAACTGGTTAGAGAAAGATGAGTGAGCCGAGGAGACAGATGCATGGAACACATCTTGTCGACGAGCACGTGATCTGGCCCAACGGTTTGCATAACGTTCACTCTTCGAATGCTTTGAACGGACGACGCACATCACACGCGACAGCCGCTAGAAACGAGCCCCGCTGCACAGTGCAGCTGTAGCGCAGTCAGAGCTGTGGCCCTTAGCTCAGGGTCTGCGTCTCAAATGGCAAACCTGTTCCTTACATAGTGCACTACGTTTGACCGGAGCCCTGTGGGCCCTAGTCAAAAGTAGTGCACTATAAAGGGATTAGGGTGCCAGTTGGGACGCAGCGCGGGGCTGTAGTCTTTAAAGTTGTTGTTAGGGCTGGCCAGATGAGCAGGTTCGGAGAGGAGCAGGAAGTCAGCACTGAGGTAATTGAGTGCCGCCATCAGCTGCCATTTCCCTGATTGCTGTTTGGAGAGTGATTAGTTTCCAAGCCGAGCAGCTGATGGGTCGTTATTGTTGTTTTTCTCTGAGTGTTGTTGACGAGGGATATTTACCTGTGGTGCATTGGTTTGGTCTCTCACTTTCTCACTCCGCCACCGGCATCATTACCGCACCCACCGCCTCCAACTCCCATGATACCACTGTTGCCATCGTTCCTCTCCCTTCTTCACTCTGGCAGACATAGCCCCAGGAAAACACAGCATCACATCCCTGTACAACGGCCAACCAGAACCTAAGACAGTACCGGTCTAGAAGCATCAGGGCCGACCAGAACCTAACACTGGGTTGGTCGAGAAACAACATCTTACTTTACTTCCTACCTTTAAATTTTCTTTTTTTTTAAGTTGGAGCAGATTTCTTCTTGTCTGTGCATTTTCCACTCACATTATCTAACAACGTTCCAGGTTACTCTTTGGAACTCTTTGTAAATGACAAGCTTCTTTTCTTTTCCAATAAAACTCTTTCAGAGGAGAGCAGAAGAGAGGAAAGAGAGACGCTGTCATACTTCAGTCTTTAAAAATACCGCCTTCAAGAGTGCATCATTCCTTTTAATTAGCCGAGCGGAAATGATCAAAGACGCGGCACCTCACCAGAGAGAGCAAGGGAGACGCCACAGGAGGCTGGGATGGATGCTTTGTGATGGAACCGTCACTCTGTGCTCCAACAATAGCAAAGCCATTAAATCTACAAGCCTACAAGCCGTCATGCTAGCGAGCTGTCTGGCGCGTGGCCCTCCACGCGTACGTACGCAGATAGAACCGTGACAACTGTCACGCATTTACCCAACAACCGCCAGGTGATTAACCAAACAAAATAAGTCTACTCACAACAAAATAAGTACACGTAGCCTGAGCCGTGGGTGTAATGAACACACTGGAGAGGCTTCAGAACTAGGCTAGTTGGCAGAAACACTCTGACATTTCACAATTCCTCTGACAAAAGAAAAGTGTCAGTTGTTTGGCACGGATTTTATGATTTCATGGAAAGTTGGAGACTATTTTGGAAATATCACACACTCCAAAACAGACCTCGAGCAGCACAAAAAAAATAGATGATCTTTCATGTAGTAGTAGTACACCACACTCCATCAGTAGAGTAGTAGTAGACCACACTCCATCAGTAGAGTAGTAGTACACCACACTCCATCAGTAGAGTAGTAGTACACCACACTCCATCAGTAGAGTAGTAGTAGACCACACTCCATCAGTAGAGTAGTAGTACACCACACTCCATCAGTATAGTAGTAGTACACCACACTCCATCAGTAGAGTAGTAGTACACCACACTCCATCAGTACAGTAGTAGTACACCACACTCCATCAGTAGAGTAGTAGTACACCACACTCCATCAGTAGAGTAGTAGTACACCACACTCCATCAGTAGAGTAGTAGTACACCACACTCCATCAGTAGAGTAGTAGTACACCACACTCCATCAGTAGAGTAGTAGTACACCACACTCCATCAGTATAGTAGTAGTACACCACACTCCATCAGTAGAGTAGTAGTACACCACACTCCATCAGTATAGTAGTAGTACACCACACTCCATCAGTAGAGTAGTAGTACACCACACTCCATCAGTATAGTAGTAGTACACCACACTCCATCAGTAGAGTAGTAGTACACCACACTCCATCAGTATAGTAGTAGTACACCACACTCCATCAGTAGAGTAGTAGTACACCACACTCCATCAGTATAGTAGTAGTACACCACACTCCATCAGTAGAGTAGTAGTACACCACACTCCATCAGTATAGTAGTAGTACACCACACTCCATCAGTAGAGTAGTAGTACACCACACTTCATCAGTATAGTAGTAGTACACCACACTCCATCAGTAGAGTAGTAGTACACCACACTCCATCAGTATAGTAGTAGTACACCACACTCCATCAGTAGAGTAGTAGTACACCACACTTCATCAGTATAGTAGTAGTACACCACACTCCATCAGTATAGTAGTAGTAGTACACCACACTCCATCAGTATAGTAGTAGTACACCACACTCCATCAGTATAGTAGTAGTAGTACACCACATTCCATCAGTAGAGTAGTAGTACACCACACTCCATCAGTATAGTAGTAGTACACCACACTCCATCAGTATAGTAGTAGTAGTACACCACACTCCATCAGTATAGTAGTAGTACACCACACTCCATCAGTATAGTAGTAGTACACCACACTCCATCAGTAGAGTAGTAGTACACCACACTCCATCAGTAGAGTAGTAGTAGACCACACTCCATCAGTAGAGTAGTAGTACACCACAATCCATCAGTAGAGTAGTAGTACACCATACTCCATCAGTAGAGTAGTAGTACACCACACTCCATCAGTATAGTAGTAGTACACCACACTCCATCAGTAGAGTAGTAGTACACCACACTCCATCAGTAGAGTAGTAGTACACCACACTCCATCAGTAGAGTAGTAGTACACCACACTCCATCAGTATAGTAGTAGTACACCACACTCCATCAGTATAGTAGTAGTACACCACACTCCATCAGTAGAGTAGTAGTAGTACACCCATCAGTCCATCAGTATAGTAGTAGTACACCACACTCCATCAGTAGAGTAGTAGTACACCACACTCCATCAGTATAGTAGTAATACACCACACTCCATCAGTATAGTAGTAGTACACCACACTCCATCAGTAGAGTAGTAGTACACCACACTCCATCAGTATAGTAGTAGTACACCACACACTCCATCAGTAGAGTAGTAGGACACCACACTCCATCAGTAAAGTAGTAATACACCACCCTCCATCAGTAGAGTAGTAGTACACCACATTCCATCAGTATAGTAGTAGTACACCACACTCCATCAGTAGAGTAGTAGTACACCACATTCCATCAGTATAGTAGTAGTACACCACACTCCATCAGTAGAGTAGTAGTACACCACACTCCATCAGTATAGTAGTAGTACACCACACTCCATCAGTAGAGTAGTAGTACACCACACTCCATCAGTAGAGTAGTAGTAGACCACCCTCCATCAGTAGAGTAGTAGTACACCACAATCCATCAGTAGAGTAGTAGTACACCATACTCCATCAGTAGAGTAGTAGTACACCACACTCCATCAGTATAGTAGTAGTACACCACACTCCATCAGTAGAGTAGTAGTACACCACCCTCCATCAGTAGAGTAGTAGTACACCACACTCCATCAGTAGAGTAGTAGTACACCACACTCCATCAGTACAGTAGTAGTACACCACACTCCATCAGTATAGTAGTAGTACACCACACTCCATCAGTAGAGTAGTAGTACACCACAGTCCATCAGTATAGTAGTAGTAAACCACACTCCATCAGTAGAGTAGTAGTACACCACACTCCATCAGTATAGTAGTAATACACCACACTCCATCAGTATAGTAGTAGTACACCACACTCCATCAGTAGAGTAGTAGTACACCACACTCCATCAGTATAGTAGTAGTACACCACACACTCCATCAGTAGAGTAGTAGTACACCACACTCCATCAGTATAGTAGTAATACACCACCCTCCATCAGTAGAGTAGTAGTACACCACATTCCATCAGTATAGTAGTAGTACACCACACTCCATCAGTAGAGTACACCACACTCCATCAGTAGTACACCACACTCCATCAGTATAGTAGTAGTACACCACACTCCATCAGTAGAGTAGTAGTACACCACACTCCATCAGTATAGTAGTAGTACACCACACTCCATCAGTAGAGTAGTAGTACACCACACTCCATCAGTAGAGTAGTAGTACACCACACTCCATCAGTATAGTAGTAGTACACCACACTCCATCAGTAGAGTAGTAGTACACCACACTCCATCAGTAGAGTAGTAGTACACCACACTCCATCAGTATAGTAGTAGTACACCACACTCCATCAGTAGAGTAGTAGTACACCACACTCCATCAGTAGAGTCGTAGCACACCACACTCCATCAGTAGAGTAGTAGTACACCACACTCCATCAGTATAGTAGTAGTACACCACACTCCATCAGTAGAGTAGTAGTACACCACACTCCATCAGTAGAGTAGTAGTATACCACACTCCAGCAGTAGAGTAGTAGTACACCACACTCCATCAGTATAGTAGTAGTACACCACACTCCATCAGTATAGTAGTAGTACACCACACTCCATCAGTATAGTAGTAGTACACCACACTCCATCAGTAGAGTAGTAGTACACCACACTCCATCAGTATAGTAGTAGTACACCACACTCCATCGGTAGAGTAGTAGTACACCACACTCCATCAGTATAGTAGTAGTACACCACACTCCATCAGTAGAGTAGTAGTACACCACACTCCATCAGTATAGTAGTAGTACACCACACTCCATCAGTATAGTAGTAATACACCACACTCCATCAGTATAGTAGTAGTAGTACACCACACCCCATCAGTATAGTAGTAGTAGTACACCACACTCCATCAGTAGAGTAGTAGTACACCACACTCCATCAGTAGAGTAGTAGTAGTAGTACACCACACTCCATCAGTATAGTAGTAATACACCACACTCCATCAGTATAGTAGTAGTAGTAGTACACCACCCCCCATCAGTATAGTAGTAGTAGTACACCACACTCCATCAGTAGAGTAGTAGTACACCACACTCCATCAGTAGAGTAGTAGTAGTAGTACACCACACTCCATCAGTATAGTAGTAGTACACCACACTCCATCAGTAGAGTAGTAGTACACCACACTCCATCAGTATAGTAGTAGTACACCACACTCCATCAGTATAGTAGTAGTACACCACACTCCATCAGTATAGTAGTAGTACACCACATTCCATCAGTAGAGTAGTAGTACACCACACTCCATCAGTATAGTAGTAGTACACCACACTCCATCAGTATAGTAGTAATACACCACACTCCATCAGTATAGTAGTAGTAGTACACCACACCCCATCAGTATAGTAGTAGTAGTACACCACACTCCATCAGTAGAGTAGTAGTACACCACACTCCATCAGTAGAGTAGTAGTAGTAGTACACCACACTCCATCAGTATAGTAGTAATACACCACACTCCATCAGTATAGTAGTAGTAGTAGTACACCACCCCCCATCAGTATAGTAGTAGTAGTACACCACACTCCATCAGTAGAGTAGTAGTACACCACACTCCATCAGTAGAGTAGTAGTAGTAGTACACCAAACTCCATCAGTATAGTAGTAGTACACCACACTCCATCAGTATAGTAGTAGTACACCACACTCCATCAGTATAGTAGTAGTACACCACACTCCATCAGTATAGTAGTAATACACCACACTCCATCAGTATAGTAGTAGTAGTAGTACACCACAACCCATCAGTATAGTAGTAGTGGTACACCACACTCCATCAGTATAGTAGTAATACACCACACTCCATCAGTATAGTAGTAGTAGCAGTACACCACACCCCATCAGTATAGTAGTAGTAGTACACCACACTCCATCAGTAGAGTAGTAGTACACCACACCCCATCAGTTTAGTAGTAGTACACCACACTCCATCAGTATAGTAGAGTACACCACACTCCATCAGTAGAGTAGTAGTACACCACACTCCATCAGTATAGTAGTAGTAGTACACCACACTCCATTAGTAGAGTAGTAGTACACCACACTCCATCAGTATAGTAGTAGTACACCACACTCCATCAGTAGAGTAGTAGTACACCACACTCCATCAGTAGAGTAGTAGTAGTACACCACACTCCATCAGTAGAGTAGTAGTAGTACACAACACTCCATCAGTAGAGTAGAAGTACACCACACTCCATCAGTATAGTAGTAGTAGTAGTACACCACACTCCATCAGTATAGTCGTAGTAGTACACAACACTCCATAAGTATAGTAGCAGTAGTACACCACACTCCATCAGTATAGGAGTAGTAGTAGTACACCACACCCCATCAGTATAGTAGCAGTAGTACACCACACTCCATCAGTATAGTAGTAGTAGTACACCACACTCCATCAGTATAGTAGTAGTAGTACACCACACTCCATCAGTAGAGTAGTAGTAGTACACCACACTCCATCAGTAGAGTAGTAGTCCACCACACTCCATCAGTAGAGTAGTAGTACACCACACTCCATCAGTAGAGTAGTAGTACACCACACTCCATCAGTATAGTAGTAGTACACCACACTCCATCAGTAGAGTAGTAGTACACCACACTCCATCAGTATAGTAGTAGTAGTACACCACACTCCATCAGTAGAGTAGTAGTACACCACACTCCATCAGTAGAGTAGTAGTAGTAGTACCACACTCCATCAGTAGAGTAGTAGTCACCACACTCCATCAGTAGAGTAGTAGTACACCACACTCCATCAGTAGTAGTACACCACACTCCATCAGTATAGTAGTAGTACACCACACTCCATCAGTAGAGTAGTAGTACACCACACTCCATCAGTATAGTAGTAGTAGTACACCACACTCCATTAGTAGAGTAGTAGTACACCACACTCCATCAGTATAGTAGTAGTAGTACACCACACTCCATCAGTATAGTAGTAGTACACCACACTCCATCAGTAGAATAGTAGTACACCACACTCCATCAGTAGAGTAGTAGTAGTACACCACACTCCATCAGTAGAGTAGTAGTAGTACACCACACTCCATCAGTAGAGTAGAAGTACACCACACTCCATCAGTATAGTAGTAGTAGTACACCACACTCCATCAGTATAGTAGTAGTAGTACACCACACTCCATCAGTAGAGTAGTAGTAGTACACCACACTCCATCAGTATAGTAGTAATAGTACACCACACTCCATCAGTATAGTAGTAGTAGTACACCACTCCATCAGTAGAGTAGCAGTAGTACACCACACTCCATCAGTAGAGTAGTAGTACACCATACTCCATCAGTAGAGTAGTAGTACACCACACTCCATCAGTATAGTAGTAGTACACCACACTCCATCAGTATAGTAGTAGTCCACCACACTCCATCAGGAGTATAGTAGTAGTACACCACACTCTATCAGTATAGTAGTAGTACACCACACCCCATCAGTATAGTAGTAGTCCACCACACTCCATCAGTATAGTAGTAGTACACCACACTCCATCAGTATAGTAGTAGTACACCACACTCCATCAGTATAGTAGTAGTAGTACACCACACTCCATCAGTAGAGTAGTAGTAGTACACCACACTCCATCAGTATAGTAGTAGTAGTAGTACACCACACCCCATCAGTATAGTAGCAGTAGTACACCACACTCCATCAGTATAGTAGTAGTAGTACACCACACTCCATCAGTAGAGTAGTAGTAGTACACCACACTCCATCAGTATAGTAGTAATAGTACACCACACTCCATCAGTATAGTAGTAGTAGTACACCACTCCATCAGTAGAGTAGCAGTAGTACACCACACTCCATCAGTAGAGTAGTAGTACACCACACTCCATCAGTAGAGTAGTAGTACACCACACTCCATCAGTATAGTAGTAGTACACCACACTCCATCAGTATAGTAGTAGTCCACCACACTCCATCAGGAGTATAGTAGTAGTACACCACACTCTATCAGTATAGTAGTAGTACACCACACTCCATCAGTATAGTAGTAGTACACCACACTCCATCGGTATAGTAGTAGTAGTACACCCTACCCCATCAGTATAGTAGTAGTACACCACACCCCATCAGTATAGTAGTAGTACACCACACTCCATCAGTATAGTAGTAGTCCACCACACTCCATCAGGAGTATAGTAGTAGTACACCACACTCTATCAGTATAGTAGTAGTACACCACACCCCATCAGTATAGTAGTAGTCCACCACACTCCATCAGTATAGTAGTAGTACACCACACTCCATCAGTATAGTAGTAGTACACCACACTCCATCAGTATAGTAGTAGTAGTACACCACACTCCATCAGTAGAGTAGTAGTAGTACACCACACTCCATCAGTATAGTAGTAGTAGTAGTACACCACACCCCATCAGTATAGTAGCAGTAGTACACCACACTCCATCAGTATAGTAGTAGTAGTACACCACACTCCATCAGTAGAGTAGTAGTAGTACACCACACTCCATCAGTATAGTAGTAATAGTACACCACACTCCATCAGTATAGTAGTAGTAGTACACCACTCCATCAGTAGAGTAGCAGTAGTACACCACACTCCATCAGTAGAGTAGTAGTACACCACACTCCATCAGTAGAGTAGTAGTACACCACACTCCATCAGTATAGTAGTAGTACACCACACTCCATCAGTATAGTAGTAGTCCACCACACTCCATCAGTAGAGTAGTAGTAGTACACAACACTCCATCAGTAGAGTAGAAGTACACCACACTCCATCAGTATAGTAGTAGTAGTAGTACACCACACTCCATCAGTATAGTCGTAGTAGTACACAACACTCCATAAGTATAGTAGCAGTAGTACACCATCATCAGTATAGGAGTAGTAGTAGTACACCACACCCCATCAGTATAGTAGCAGTAGTACACCACACTCCATCAGTATAGTAGTAGTAGTACACCACACTCCATCAGTATAGTAGTAGTAGTACACCACACTCCATCAGTAGAGTAGTAGTAGTACACCACACTCCATCAGTAGAGTACTAGTCCACCACACTCCATCAGTAGAGTAGTAGTACACCACACTCCATCAGTAGAGTAGTAGTACACCACACTCCATCAGTAGAGTAGTAGTACACCACACTCCATCAGTATAGTAGTAGTAGTACACCACACTCCATCAGTAGAGTAGTAGTAGTACACCACACTCCATCAGTAGAGTAGTAGTCCACCACACTCCATCAGTAGAGTAGTAGTACACCACACTCCATCAGTAGAGTAGTAGTCCACCACACTCCATCAGTAGAGTAGTAGTACACCACACTCCATCAGTAGAGTAGTAGTACACCACACTCCATCAGTATAGTAGTAGTACACCACACTCCATCAGTAGAGTAGTAGTACACCACACTCCATCAGTATAGTAGTAGTAGTACACCACACTCCATTAGTAGAGTAGTAGTACACCACACTCCATCAGTATAGTAGTAGTAGTACACCACACTCCATCAGTATAGTAGTAGTACACCACACTCCATCAGTAGAATAGTAGTACACCACACTCCATCAGTAGAGTAGTAGTAGTACACCACACTCCATCAGTAGAGTAGTAGTAGTACACCACACTCCATCAGTAGAGTAGAAGTACACCACACTCCATCAGTATAGTAGTAGTAGTACACCACACTCCATCAGTATAGTAGTAGTAGTACACCACACTCCATCAGTAGAGTAGTAGTAGTACACCACACTCCATCAGTATAGTAGTAATAGTACACCACACTCCATCAGTATAGTAGTAGTAGTACACCACTCCATCAGTAGAGTAGCAGTAGTACACCACACTCCATCAGTAGAGTAGTAGTACACCACACTCCATCAGTAGAGTAGTAGTACACCACACTCCATCAGTATAGTAGTAGTACACCACACTCCATCAGTATAGTAGTAGTCCACCACACTCCATCAGGAGTATAGTAGTAGTACACCACACTCTATCAGTATAGTAGTAGTACACCACACCCCATCAGTATAGTAGTAGTCCACCACACTCCATCAGTATAGTAGTAGTACACCACACTCCATCAGTATAGTAGTAGTACACCACACTCCATCAGTATAGTAGTAGTAGTACACCACACTCCATCAGTAGAGTAGTAGTAGTACACCACACTCCATCAGTATAGTAGTAGTAGTAGTACACCACACCCCATCAGTATAGTAGCAGTAGTACACCACACTCCATCAGTATAGTAGTAGTAGTACACCACACTCCATCAGTAGAGTAGTAGTAGTACACCACACTCCATCAGTATAGTAGTAATAGTACACCACACTCCATCAGTATAGTAGTAGTAGTACACCACTCCATCAGTAGAGTAGCAGTAGTACACCACACTCCATCAGTAGAGTAGTAGTACACCACACTCCATCAGTAGTAGTAGTACACCACACTCCATCAGTATAGTAGTAGTACACCACACTCCATCAGTATAGTAGTAGTCCACCACACTCCATCAGGAGTATAGTAGTAGTACACCACACTCTATCAGTATAGTAGTAGTACACCACACTCCATCAGTATAGTAGTAGTACACCACACTCCATCGGTATAGTAGTAGTAGTACACCCTACCCCATCAGTATAGTAGTAGTACACCACACCCCATCAGTATAGTAGTAGTACACCACACTCCATCAGTATAGTAGTAGTCCACCACACTCCATCAGGAGTATAGTAGTAGTACACCACACTCTATCAGTATAGTAGTAGTACACCACACCCCATCAGTATAGTAGTAGTCCACCACACTCCATCAGTATAGTAGTAGTACACCACATTCCATCAGTATAGTAGTAGTACACCACACTCCATCAGTATAGTAGTAGTAGTACACCACACTCCATCAGTAGAGTAGTAGTAGTACACCACACTCCATCAGTATAGTAGTAGTAGTAGTACACACCCCATCAGTATAGTAGCAGTAGTACACCACACTCCATCAGTATAGTAGTAGTAGTACCACACTCCATCAGTAGAGTAGTAGTAGTACACCACACTCCATCAGTATAGTAGTAATAGTACACCACACTCCATCAGTATAGTAGTAGTAGTACACCACACTCCATCAGTAGAGTAGCAGTAGTACACCACACTCCATCAGTAGAGTAGTAGTACACCACACTCCATCAGTAGAGTAGTAGTACACCACACTCCATCAGTATAGTAGTAGTACACCACACTCCATCAGTATAGTAGTAGTCCACCACACTCCATCAGTAGTAGTACACCACACTCTATCAGTATAGTAGTAGTACACCACACTCCATCAGTATAGTAGTAGTACACCACACTCCATCAGTATAGTAGTAGTACACCACTCCATCAGTATAGTAGTAGTAGTAGTCCACCACACAGTATAGTAGTAGTACACACACTCCATCAGTATAGTAGTAGTATAGAAGCACCACACTCCATCAGTAGTAGTAGTACACACTCCATCAGTATAGTAGTAGTACACCACACTCCATCAGTATAGTAGTAGTAGTAGTACACACACTCCACCCCATCAGTATAGTAGTAGTCCACCACACTCCATCAGTATAGTAGTAGTACACCACACTCCATCAGTATAGTAGTAGTACACCACACCCCATCAGTATAGTAGTAGTACCACATAGTAGTAGTAGTACACCCTCCCCATCAGTATAGTAGTAGTAGTATAGTAGTAGTACACCACACTCCATCAGTATAGTAGTAGTAGTACACCACACTCCATCAGTATAGTAGAGTAGTATCACAAGTAGTAATACCACACTCCATCAGTATAGTGGTAGTAGTATAGTAGTAATACACCACACTCCATCAGTATAGTAGTAGTACACCACACTCCATCAGTATAGTAGTAGTACACCACACTCCATCAGTAGTGGTAGTACACCACACTCCATCAGTAGAGTAGTAGTACACCACACTCCATCAGTATAGTAGTAGTAGTACACCACACTCCATCAGTAGAGTAGTAGTAGTACACCACACTCCATCAGTAGAGTAGTAGTCCACCACACTCCATCAGTAGAGTAGTAGTAGTACACCACACTCCATCAGTAGAGTAGTAGTCCACCACACTCCATCAGTAGAGTAGTAGTACACCACACTCCATCAGTAGAGTAGTAGTACACCACACTCCATCAGTATAGTAGTAGTACACCACACTCCATCAGTAGAGTAGTAGTACACCACACTCCATCAGTATAGTAGTAGTAGTACACCACACTCCATTAGTAGAGTAGTAGTACACCACACTCCATCAGTATAGTAGTAGTAGTACACCACACTCCATCAGTATAGTAGTAGTACACCACACTCCATCAGTAGAATAGTAGTACACCACACTCCATCAGTAGAGTAGTAGTAGTACACCACACTCCATCAGTAGAGTAGTAGTAGTACACCACACTCCATCAGTAGAGTAGAAGTACACCACACTCCATCAGTATAGTAGTAGTAGTACACCACACTCCATCAGTATAGTAGTAGTAGTACACCACACTCCATCAGTAGAGTAGTAGTAGTACACCACACTCCATCAGTATAGTAGTAATAGTACACCACACTCCATCAGTATAGTAGTAGTAGTACACCACTCCATCAGTAGAGTAGCAGTAGTACACCACACTCCATCAGTAGAGTAGTAGTACACCATACTCCATCAGTAGAGTAGTAGTACACCACACTCCATCAGTATAGTAGTAGTACACCACACTCCATCAGTATAGTAGTAGTCCACCACACTCCATCAGGAGTATAGTAGTAGTACACCACACTCTATCAGTATAGTAGTAGTACACCACACCCCATCAGTATAGTAGTAGTCCACCACACTCCATCAGTATAGTAGTAGTACACCACACTCCATCAGTATAGTAGTAGTACACCACACTCCATCAGTATAGTAGTAGTAGTACACCACACTCCATCAGTAGAGTAGTAGTAGTACACCACACTCCATCAGTATAGTAGTAGTAGTAGTACACCACACCCCATCAGTATAGTAGCAGTAGTACACCACACTCCATCAGTATAGTAGTAGTAGTACACCACACTCCATCAGTAGAGTAGTAGTAGTACACCACACTCCATCAGTATAGTAGTAATAGTACACCACACTCCATCAGTATAGTAGTAGTAGTACACCACTCCATCAGTAGAGTAGCAGTAGTACACCACACTCCATCAGTAGAGTAGTAGTACACCACACTCCATCAGTAGAGTAGTAGTACACCACACTCCATCAGTATAGTAGTAGTACACCACACTCCATCAGTATAGTAGTAGTCCACCACACTCCATCAGGAGTATAGTAGTAGTACACCACACTCTATCAGTATAGTAGTAGTACACCACACTCCATCAGTATAGTAGTAGTACACCACACTCCATCGGTATAGTAGTAGTAGTACACCCTACCCCATCAGTATAGTAGTAGTACACCACACCCCATCAGTATAGTAGTAGTACACCACACTCCATCAGTATAGTAGTAGTCCACCACACTCCATCAGGAGTATAGTAGTAGTACACCACACTCTATCAGTATAGTAGTAGTACACCACACCCCATCAGTATAGTAGTAGTCCACCACACTCCATCAGTATAGTAGTAGTACACCACATTCCATCAGTATAGTAGTAGTACACCACACTCCATCAGTATAGTAGTAGTAGTACACCACACTCCATCAGTAGAGTAGTAGTAGTACACCACACTCCATCAGTATAGTAGTAGTAGTAGTACACCACACCCCATCAGTATAGTAGCAGTAGTACACCACACTCCATCAGTATAGTAGTAGTAGTACACCACACTCCATCAGTAGAGTAGTAGTAGTACACCACACTCCATCAGTATAGTAGTAATAGTACACCACACTCCATCAGTATAGTAGTAGTAGTACACCACTCCATCAGTAGAGTAGCAGTAGTACACCACACTCCATCAGTAGAGTAGTAGTACACCACACTCCATCAGTAGAGTAGTAGTACACCACACTCCATCAGTATAGTAGTAGTACACCACACTCCATCAGTATAGTAGTAGTCCACCACACTCCATCAGGAGTATAGTAGTAGTACACCACACTCTATCAGTATAGTAGTAGTACACCACACTCCATCAGTATAGTAGTAGTACACCACACTCCATCGGTATAGTAGTAGTAGTACACCCTACCCCATCAGTATAGTAGTAGTACACCACACCCCATCAGTATAGTAGTAGTCCACCACCTTCCATCAGTATAGTAGTAGTACACCACACTCCATCAGTATAGTAGTAGTACACCACAATCCATCAGTATAGAAGCAGTAGAACACCACACTCCATCAGTATAGTAGTAGTACACCACACTCCATCAGTATAGTAGTAGTCCACCACACTCCATCAGGAGTATAGTAGTAGTACACCACACTCTATCAGTATAGTAGTAGTACACCACACCCCATCAGTATAGTAGTAGTCCACCACACTCCATCAGTATAGTAGTAGTACACCACACTCCATCAGTATAGTAGTAGTACACCACACTCCATCAGTATAGTAGTAGTACACCACACTCCATCGGTATAGTAGTAGTAGTACACCCTACCCCATCAGTATAGTAGTAGTACACCACACCCCATCAGTATAGTAGTAGTCCACCACACTCCATCAGTATAGTAGTAGTACACCACACTCCATCAATATAGTAGTAGTACACCACAATCCATCAGTATAGAAGCAGTAGAACACCACACTCCATCAGTATAGTAGTAGTAGACCACACTCCATCACAAGTATAGTGGTAATACACCACACCCCATCACAAGGATAGTGGTAATACACCACACTCCACCAGTATAGTAGTAATACACCACACTCCACCAGTATAGTCGTAGTACACCACACTCCATCACAAGTATAGTGGTAATACACCACACCCCATCACAAGGATAGTGGTAATACACCACACTCCACCAGTATAGTAGTAATACACCACACTCCACCAGTATAGTCGTAGTACACCACACCCCATCAGGAGTATAGTAGTAGTACACCACACTCCATCAGTATAGTAGTAGTATACCACACTCCATCAGTATAGTAGTAGTACACCACACTCCATCAGTATAGTAGTAGTATACCACACTCCACCAGTATAGTAGTAGTACACCACACTCCATCAGTATAGTAGTAGTACACCACTTTCCATCAGTATAGTAGTAATACACCACACTCCATCAGTATAGTAGTAGTACACCACACTCCATCAGGAGTATAGTAGTGTTACACCACACTCCATCAGGAGTATAGTAGTAGTACACCACACTCTATCAGTATAGTAGTAGTACACCACACTCCATCAGTATAGTAGTAGTACACCACACTCCATCAGTATAGTAGTAGTACACCACACTACATCAGTATAGTAGTACTACACCACTCCCCATCAGGAGTATAGTAGTAGTACACCACACTCTATCAGTATAGTAGTAGTACACCACACTCCATCAGTATAGTAGTAGTACACCACACTCCATCAGTATAGTAGTAGTACACCACACTACATCAGTATAGTAGTACTACACCACTCCCCATCAGGAGTATAGTAGTAGTACACCACACTCCATCAGTATAGTAGTAGTACACCACACCCCATCAGGAGTATAGTAGTACTACACCACACCCCATCAGGAGTATAGTAGTGGTACACCACACTCCACCAGGAGTATAGTAGTACTACACCACACCCCATCAGGAGTATAGTAGTGGTACACCACACTCCATCAGGAGTATAGTAGTAGTACACCACACTCCATCAGTATAGTAGTAGTACACCACACCCCATCAGGAGTATAGTAGTACTACACCACACTCCATCAGGAGTATAGTAGTAGTACACCACACTCCATCAGTATAGTAGTAGTACTCCACACCCCATCAGGAGTATAGTAGTACTACACCACACCCCATCAGGAGTATAGTAGTGGTACACCACACTCCACACCACACCCCATCAGGAGTATAGTAGTGGTACACCACACTCCATCAGGAGTATAGTAGTAGTACACCACACTCCATCAGTATAGTAGTAGTACACCACACTCCATCAGGAGTATAGTAGTAGTACACCACACTCCATCAGTATAGTAGTGGTACACCACACTCCATCAGGAGTATAGTAGTAGTACACCACACTCCATCAGTATAGTAGTAGTACACCACACTACATCAGTATAGACTTTGTCTACTAACCATAAGGTTGGAGTCATGACTGGGCAGTAGGCAGAGGGATGTGGGCAGCCGTCTCTCTCTCTCTCTCTCTCTCTCTCTCTCTCTCTCTCTCTCTCTCTCTCACACACACACACAGGACCCACCATCAGTTCACCAGCCATCAGTCACAGTACCCTCACCACACCCCCTCCTCTCTGACAGCTTTATGCCCTCCACCACCAGCGGTGGCCAATCCCACCCCTGGACCCACACACTGCTACCTCGTAAAAACGAATGATGGGAGTTCAGAGGGGGCCATATGAAAGGGAGGGAGAAGGATCGGAGAGGGCGAGTGTGCATGTGTGTGTGCGTGCATGCGTGTGTTCAAGGGGGTGTGTGTATGTGTGTACGTGTGTGTGGGTGTGCAAGTGTGTGTTTGTGTGTGTGTGTTGCTGTCAGAGACGGAGAGGCAGGCTCTCAGTGTATGAGATGGATGTGACACGGGAGAGTACGCCAAATCACCGCTCAAAAGACACGGACACAAAGGTTAGGCTGGCCGGCTGATGACTGCATAGTAAGAGGGAGGGAGGGAGGGAGGGAGGGAGGGAGGGAGGGAGGGAGGGAAGAGGAGAGGAAGAGGAGAGGGAGAGAGGAGAGGAGAGGAGAGGAGAGGAGAGGAGAGGAAAATAAATCATTACAAACTTTTCTCTCTTCTCCTCTCTTCTCCTCTCTTCTCCTCTCTTCTCCTCTCTTTTCTCTCGTCTCCTCTCTTTTTCTCTCTTCTCCTCTCTTCTCCTCTCTTCTCCTCTCTCCTCTCTCTCCTCTCCTCTCGTCTCCTCTCTTCTCCTCTCTTTTTCTCTCTTCTCCTCTCTTCTC
>NC_088417.1:43915299-43917799 GCF_034236695.1 Oncorhynchus nerka | reverse complement strand
AACAAAACAAATACGAGATGAGCTCAATCAAAGAGCCACGCAGTGTCAACACCTTCTAGAATCCTGGCAGGGTAGCGAGGAGCGAGCGGAGAGAACGGTGACCCCTCGCGCCCTCTCTCCCTCTAATGATGTATGGAGACGACCGGGTGGGGGTGGGGGGCGGCTCCCCACGGCTATTTAAACGTCTGCGGATGGACGGGGTACAAACCTCCGCACTCCAATTCAAACAGAATGAATCTATGAGCATTAACAATCAGATGACTGCAGGGTAGGAGGAGCACTGATTCTGCCGCTGCTACCCAGGCTGATGTTCCTACTCAATACGCAATCCAAGGAAAGCGAGAGGGAGAGGAAAGCAAGAGGGAGAGGAAAGAGAGAGGGAGAGGAAAGAGAGAGGGAGAGGAAAGCAAGAGGGAGAGAAAAGCAAGAGGGAGAGGAAAGAGAGAGGGAGAGGAAAGCAAGAGGGAGAGGAAAGAGAGAGGAGAGGAAAGAGAGAGGGAGAGGAAAGAGAGAGGGAGAGGAAAGCAAGAGGGAGAGAAAAGCAAGAGGGAGAGGAAAGAGAGAGGGAGAGGAAAGCAAGAGGGAGAGGAAAGAGAGAGGGAGAGGAAAGCAAGAGGGAGAGGAAAGAGAGAGGGAGAGGAAAGCAAGAGGGAGAGGAAAGAGAGAGGGAGAGGAAAGCAAGAGGGAGAGGAAAGAGAGAGGGAGAGGAAAGCAAGAGGGAGAGGAAAGAGAGAGGGAGAGGAAAGAGAGAGTGCTGATTGCACTCTGATCACGTATTGTTTTGAGGGTGAGGTTGTAAAAAGCCCCTCTTTTACGGCCTGAGGGGGATCGAGGCCAGGCCTCCTGTTATCTCCCTGGACGCTACCCCCCTGTAGCCCCCTCCCCATCCTTCCTTCCACCCCTCCATCCCCCCTATCCCTTCCTCCATCCATATGTGTGCATCCTCATGCAATATTAACCAGCGTGGATGGAGGGTCATAAAGAGTCCTGAGGTTCTGCCATTGTAAATTATAAACCGCTATTGATTTTCTCTGCTTCCTTCGCACCAGCAGCACCCCGGGCTCATTGTGAGACACGACTGGCAGAGAGCACTTTATTAGATTAAGCCAAAGCTCACCATCTAATAGACATAGGGAGGAGAGCCACGACACAGACACACAAACACACACACAAAGAGACACACAGACACACACCTACGCAGGCACATATGGACACGGACACGCACACGCACACGCACACGGACACAGGCACGCACACGGACACGCACACGGACATGGACACGGACACGCACACGGACACGCACACGGACATGGACACGGACACGGACACGCACACGGACACGGACACGCACACGCACACAGACACACACATGGACATGGACACGCACACGCACACACACAAAAGGTGGACTGTGCAGGCCAAAACAAAAGGACAATACAGTCTACTAATACACTGGAGCGACAGATGAAGAGAGGAAAGATAATACGTACGCCCAGAAATGTCAACTCCCTGAACACACACACACGCACACACGCACGCACACACACACACACACACACACACACACACACACACACACACACACACACACACACACACACACACACACACACACGCACGCACGCACGCACGCACGCACGCACGCACGCACGCACGCACGCACGCACGCACGCACGCACGCACGCACACACACACACACACACACACACACACACACACACACAGACAGAGAGAGTTGGGTAGGTAACTTTCTAAATGTAATCTGTTACAGTTACTAGGTACCTGTCCAAAATGTTAATCGGTGACGTTACTTTTGGATTACTTTCCCCTTAAGAGACATTAGAAGAAGACAAGTAGGATCCTTCAAACCCATTTGGTGTGTCATCATAGTGGTCTCTGATTGGTGGTAATCATTTGGTGTGTCATCATAGTGGTCTCTGATTGGTGGTAATCATTTGGTGTGTCATCATAGTGGTCTCTGATTGGTGGTAATCATTTGGTGTGTCGTCATAGTGGTCAGACTCGCTCAGGCGGAACAAACTTAAACTTGTGCCTTTTTTTTCAATGCTAAATTGAACATCATTGAGAAAACAGAAAAGTGTCGTCATGTCTTCCCCCGCAAACATCTTCCCCGAACGTAAAAGTAATCTAAGAGGTAATCATCTAGTCTTTGTCATCTGATTACATTGTTTTTGCTGGTAACGTAACGGTCACAGTATTTTTTTCTTCTGTAATCTGATTACTTGTAATCGGTTGCTCCCCAACCCTGCACACACACCGACACACATCCTCTCTCTCTCTCTCTCTCTCTGAAATCCCGTGTGTGTCCTCTATTTTCTCCTTTCCTCTCCCTTCTTAAGCCCTCTTCAAAGGTGGCGACGGGCCTTAAGAAGAAAAGGCCTCGGCTGAGAGCTCCTTTCAAGCTACCCGCTGTCTCATTAAGGCAAGTTTTGCAGCTTCCAACCCTCTTAATTCAATTAATTTCCCCTCATAAGAAGCT
>NC_088417.1:43905299-43907799 GCF_034236695.1 Oncorhynchus nerka | reverse complement strand
CCATGTCCCTATGACATCATCTCCCCAGCAGAATTCCTTCATCCATCATAGAGAGAGAGAGAGAGGCCCTGTCGGTCTGTCTGTCTGTCTGTCCTCCAGTCTATTTGACACAATGAAGAGGGAGGGAGCAGCTTGAGACACACTGGGATATTCAACCTGAGTACAGTCAGATGTACCCTGGCTGTCACTGTACAGCATTTACCTCCACAGGCTGTACAGGCCCAAAGATACAGCTCCAGCTAGGTCCTATCACGCTACCCTGAGCTTGTCCAGAACTCTCTCTTGTCATTACCAGCAGTTCCTAGTACCCCCTCCCCCCCTTCCTCTCCTTGTCCCACTCTAGAGCCACGGGGGCTGGCGCCGTACCAGGGGGGCAGGGGTGCGAATGTGTCCTGAGGGGGGGGGGTTATACTGGGGCTGGTAGGCATATGATAACTTAAGTCGATCTCAGATCGGTGGGAAAACAGCAGATTTTTGGGGGGAACTGATTTGTTAGTGAAAATCGATTTGCGCGCCAGAAAAGGGGCAGCTACGTGAACGTACAGCATATTCAGCAGGTCCATCATCATTTCTCCATACTTTCTATCTAGGTCAAGACATTGAAAACCTGGCGTATTTTTTACCCAAAATATGAATTCCCCCCTGGAGAAATTTGAATATGTATTGTATACTTTTTTTAAACTCAAACCTCATGAGCGTCATCCATATGACGGAAATCCGTCGCAGTGACAGAGAACTGTCACCCCTGGGTTAGTGGGTCTATTGTCGCAGTGACAGAGAACTGTCACCCCTGGGTTAGTGGGTCTATTGTCGCAGTGACAGAGAACTGTCACCCCTGGGTTAGTGGGTCTATTGTCGCAGTGACAGAGAACTGTCACCCCTGGGTTAGTGGGTCTATTGTCGCAGTGACAGAGAACTGTCACCCCTGGGTTAGTGGGTCTATTGTCGCAGTGACAGAGAACTGTCACCCCTGGGTTAGTGGGTCTATTGTCGCAGTGACAGAGACCTGTCACCCCTGGGTTAGTGGGTCTATTGTCGCAGTGACAGAGAACTGTCACCCCTGGGTTAGTGGGTCTATTGTCGCAGTGACAGAGAACTGTCACCCCTGGGTTAGTGGGTCTATTGTCGCAGTGACAGAGAACTGTCACCCCTGGGTTAGTGGGTCTATTGTCGCAGTGACAGAGAACTGTCACCCCTGGGTTAGTGGGTCTATTGTCGCAGTGACAGAGAACTGTCACCCCTGGGTTAGTGGGTCTATTGTCGCAGTGACAGAGAACTGTCACCCCTGGGTTAGTGGGTCTATTGTCGCAGTGACAGAGAACTGTCACCCCTGGGTTAGTGGGTCTATTGTCGCAGTGACAGAGAACTGTCACCCCTGGGTTAGTGGGTCTATTGTCGCAGTGACAGAGAACTGTCACCCCTGGGTTAGTGGGTCTATTGACAGGTCCGGCGTAAATCACCTCTCTCCTGCTCACACGCTAGCTAGCTAACACACTGACGACCTAATCACTCTCACTCTGCATCCTGGACGTATCAGATCCCTCCCTGCGCTTAGCGAGTTCCTTGTCCTGGCTTTGCGGAAGGGGATAGCACTTCATATGTCATGTGTTTGTGTGCGCCGTAGAGATGCACTATTGTAAAGTGGCTGTTCCACTGGATGTCATAAGGTGAATGCACCAATTTGTAAGTCGCTCTGGATAAGAGCGTCTGCTAAATGACTTAAATGTAATGTAAAATGTAGAGAAATTGCGATGGGTGTTTTAGTGACTGTCCAAAAATGCCAATGTATGATCTGAAGGTAAAACGGTGCATGTACGTCACTGTTTCAAGACAGCATTCCTCCATAGCACTGAGTCTAGACAGATCCCTCTCTGTGGCCTTGGTGCAGGACTGGAGGTATACAGCGGTCGCCCCAGGGCCCTTTCACTGTAATACACAACAGCCCCTCTCCCCTCTACCACCAACCAACCACACTCTGATTCCTCTGTTTATTTCTGCCTCTCTAATTCTGTCTCTCAAGAGGGCCCTGGAACACAAACTCTACAACCCCCCCCCACCCCCCCTCCCCCCTCCTCCACACACTCCTCACCCCCACCTCTAAGAGAAGCCCAGTGTGTTTGGTTGGGAGGTTGGGACCCCGCCTCTCCACTCCCCCACCCCCAGGCCCCGGGGACCTACATTCCTGTCCATTAGCTGATGGGAGGACGATGGGAGCCTGCTTCCTGTGGGCCCTGGCCCCTGTGCTCTGCTGTGCTGGGATGTGTGGCCAGCGGCAGCCTGGCGAGCTACGGCCCTCCAACGGCCCTCCAGAACAGGAAGCAATCCACAGACTGACTGACTGGCGGACTGGGGGAATTCATCATCCCTCTACTAGCAGCCCACTCCTGTCTGCTGCTGCCTCTCACACACCACCCACCCGCCCGCCCCACCTTCTGGCATCCATCCAACCTTTACCTCCACCCTCCACACCTCCACCCTCCACACCTCCATCCTTCACACC
>NC_088417.1:43877799-43897799 GCF_034236695.1 Oncorhynchus nerka | reverse complement strand
CGTAGCCTCTTGTGTAGCCTGTCAACTATGTGTCTGTCTATCCCTGTTCTCTCCTCTCTGCACAGACCATACAAACGCTCCACACCCGTGGCCGCGGCCACCCTAATCTGGTGGTCCCAGCGCGCACGACCCACGTGGAGTTCCAGGTCTCCGGTAGCCTCTGGAACTGCCGATCTGCGGCCAACAAGGCAGAGTTCATCTCAGCCTATGCCTCCCTCCAGTCCTCGACTTCTTGGCACTGACGGAAACATGGATCACCACAGACAACACTGCTACTCCTACTGCTCTCTCTTCGTCTGCCCACGTGTTCTCGCACACCCCGAGAGCTTCTGGTCAGCGGGGTGGTGGCACCGGGATCCTCATCTCTCCCAAGTGGTCATTCTCTCTTTCTCCCCTTACCCATCTGTCTATCGCCTCCTTTGAATTCCATGCTGTCACAGTTACCAGCCCTTTCAAGCTTAACATCCTTATCATTTATCGCCCTCCAGGTTCCCTCGGAGAGTTCATCAATGAGCTTGATGCCTTGATAAGCTCCTTTCCTGAGGACGGCTCACCTCTCACAGTTCTGGGCGACTTTAACCTCCCCACGTCTACCTTTGACTCATTCCTCTCTGCCTCCTTCTTTCCACTCCTCTCCTCTTTGACCTCACCCTCTCACCTTCCCCCTACTCACAAGGCAGGAAATACGCTCGACCTCATCTTTACTAGATGCTGTTCTTCCACTAACCTCATTGCAACTCCCCTCCAAGTCTCCGACCACTACCTTGTATCCTTCTCCCTCTCGCTCTCATCCAACACTTCCCACACTGCCCCTACTCGGATGGTATCGCGCCGTCCCAACCTTCGCTCTCTCTCCCCCGCTACTCTCTCCTCTTCCATCCTATCATCTCTTCCCTCTGCTCAAACCTTCTCCAACCTATCTCCTGATTCTGCCTCCTCAACCCTCCTCTCCTCCCTTTCTGCATCCTTTGACTCTCTATGTCCCCTATCCTCCAGGCCGGCTCGGTCCTCCCCTCCCGCTCCGTGGCTCGACGACTCATTGCGAGCTCACAGAACAGGGCTCCGGGCAGCCGAGCGGAAATGGAGGAAAACTCGCCTCCCTGCGGACCTGACATCCTTTCACTCCCTCCTCTCTACATTTTCCTCTTCTCTCTCTGCTGCTAAAGCCACTTTCTACCACTCTAAATTCCAAGCATCTGCCTCTAACCCTAGGAAGCTCTTTGCAACCTTCTCTCCCTCCTGAATCCTCCTCCCCCCCCCCTCCTCCCTCTCTGCAGATGACTTCGTCAACCATTTTGAAAAGAAGGTCGACGACATCCGATCCTCGTTTGTTAAGTCAAACGACACCGCTGGTTCTGCTCACACTGCCCTACCCTGCGCTCTGACCTCTTTCTCCCCCCTCTCTCCAGATGAAATCTCGCGTCTTGTGACGGCCGGCCGCCCAACAACCTGCCCACTTGACCCTATCCCCTCCTCTCTTCTCCAGACCATTTCCGGAGACCTTCTCCCCTACCTCACCTCGCTCATCAACTCATCCCTGACCGCTGGCTACGTCCCTTCCGTCTTCAAGAGAGCGAGAGTTGCACCCCTTCTGAAAAAACCTACACTCGATCCCTCCGATGTCAACAACTACAGACCAGTATCCCTTCTTTCTTTTCTCTCCAAAACTCTTGAACGTGCCGTCCTTGGCCAGCTCTCCCGCTATCTCTCTCAGAATGACCTTCTTGATCCAAATCAGTCAGGTTTCAAGACTAGTCATTCAACTGAGACTGCTCTTCTCTGTATCACGGAGGTGCTCCGCACTGCTAAAGCTAACTCTCTCTCCTCTGCTCTCATCCTTCTAGACCTATCGGCTGCCTTCGATACTGTGAACCATCAGATCCTCCTCTCCACCCTCTCCGAGTTGGGCATCTCCGGCGCGGCCCACGCTTGGATTGCGTCCTACCTGACAGGTCGCTCCTACCAGGTGGCGTGGCGAGAATCCGTCTCCACACCACGTGCTCTCACCACTGGTGTCCCCAGGCTCTGTTCTAGGCCCTCTCCTATTCTCGCTATACACCAAGTCACTTGGCTCTGTCATAACCTCACATGGTCTCTCCTATCATTGCTATGCAGACGACACACAATTAATCTTCTCCTTTCCCCCTTCTGATGATCAGGTGGCGAATCGCATCTCTGCATGTCTGGCAGACATATCAGTGTGGATGACGGATCACCACCTCAAGCTGAACCTTGGCAAGACGGAGCTGCTCTTCCTCCCGGGGAAGGACTGCCCGTTCCATGATCTCGCCATCACGGTTGACAACTCCATTGTGTCCTCCTCCCAGAGCGCTAAGAACCTTGGCGTGATCCTGGACAACACCCTGTCGTTCTCAACTAACATCAAGGCGGTGGCCCATTCCTGTAGGTTCATGCTCTACAACATCCGCAGAGTACGACCCTGCCTCACACAGGAAGCGGCGCAGGTCCTAATCCAGGCACTCGTCATCTCCCGTCTGGATTACTGCAACTCGCTGTTGGCTGGGCTCCCTGCCTGTGCCATTAAACCCCTACAACTCATCCAGAACGCCGCAGCCCGTCTGGTGTTCAACCTTCCCAAGTTCTCTCACGTCACCCCGCTCCTCCGCTCTCTCCACTGGCTTCCAGTTGAAGCTCGCATCCGCTACAAGACCATGGTGCTTGCCTACGGAGCTGTGAGGAGAACGGCACCTCAGTACCTCCAGGCTCTGATCAGGCCCTACACCCAAACAAGGGCACTGCGTTCATCCACCTCTGGCCTGCTCGCCTCCCTACCACTGAGGAAGTACAGTTCCCGCTCAGCCCAGTCAAAACTGTTCGCTGCTCTGGCCCCCCAATGGTGGAACAAACTCCCTCACGACGCCAGGACAGCGGAGTCAATCACCACCTTCCGGAGACACCTGAAACCCCACCTCTTTAAGGAATACCTAGGATAGGATAAAGTAATCCCTCTCACCCCCCTTAAAAGATTTAGATGCGCTACTGTTCCACTGGATGTCATAAGGTGAATGCACCAATTTGTAAGTCGCTCTGGATAAGAGCGTCTGCTAAATGACTTAAATGTAAATGTAAATGTAGTGTGTACTGTACGTACTGCATGTAGTGTGTTGGTACGTACAGAACACACTACATGCAGTACGTACTGCATGTAGTGTGTTCTGTACGTACTGCATGTAGTGTGTACTGTACGTACTGCATGTAGTGTGTTCTGTACGTACTGCATGTAGTGTGTTCTGTACGTACTGCATGTAGTGTGTTCTGTACGTACTGCATGTAGTGTGTACTGTACGTACTGCATGTAGTGTGTTCTGTACGTACTGCATGTAGTGTGTTCTGTACGTACTGCATGTAGTGTGTACTGTACGTACTGCATGTAGTGTGTACTGTACGTACTGCATGTAGTGTGTACTGTACGTACTGCATGTAGTGTGTTCTGTACGTACTGCATGTAGTGTGTACTGTACGTACTGCATGTAGTGTGTACTGTACGTACTGCATGTAGTGTGTTCTGTACGTACTGCATGTAGTGTGTACTGTACGTACTGCATGTAGTGTAACACGAAGGATTCAATAGAAAGCATTGGTGTTTGGTCGTATAACAACGTCTTTCTTCACCTACAGTACTACAGTACGTGTGCTGGAGGTGCAGTTGGAACAAAGTGAACAACGGCAGAGCAGAGCAGACAGAGTGCAGCACAAGGTTCAAGTGGTTCCGTTTGACTCTCCAAGCTGGCTGGCTGTGCCCTGGCTTACAGAGAGACCAGGGACTAAATGAGGCCTAGCTCACAGAGTCAGAGAGTGTATGAGATGCTCAAGGCGATGTGCTTAACCTCTCCAGGGTCTCACGATAAATTCAGACTAAATTATTTCACCCGCACCGGCTAATCGATACAGTCCGGCAATACATGCACCCACACAGTCCCGCTCCGGCAGCAGGGTGGGGGTGGTTCACTTTCATTACGCCCCCCTCTCAGAGCCACCTCCCTGCTCCTTCCCCATGGAGGAGGAGGTGCCACACACACCGAGGAGGCAAGCAATTATTGAGATGGGACCCAGGTGGCCCTCCATCGCTCTTCCCACTTGAGGCGGCGCCTTGACGGCTAATCGATTAGCGCTCTCATGAAAGCAGCAGCATGCCCCCTGACCCTGACGGTAAGCTCCCTGTCTGACAGCTGACAGGGGGAGTGCTTTATTTGACTGAATTACAAAAATGCAGTGCTCCGGGCTTTTCTCTCTGCTCTGCCACCCACACCACGACAAAAAGGAAGGAGAAAGAGAAGGAGAAGTGTGTGTAGGAGGGATTATTTGTTGGTTTTCACAATGTCAAGAGGACACAGAGAAGTGGCCGGTGTAGGACGAAGGTGGCAGTGGCATTGCATCTTAATTGATGGCTGGCGTTTGAATCGGCCCGCCCGCCCACCCACCCGGTCAGTCGGTCGCTGTGACTTATGGGTTGTTGTAACACATGTGAGTGTTTGCAGTGGCCTGAACTCCTCGGGGACGATAGAGGCAGATACGTTTTGCATGTAGTTTTAGTTTTCGTACAAGACTGATGGAATAGACAGAAGGTCAGAGAGAACAGAGAGAACAGCCATTTCTCCTTTGTGTTTCAGCTGTTCTTCTCGGCTCCAGAAAGGAGCAGGGGCCGAGCTGACAATGCCACACAGCTGTAGAAAGCACAACCTCGTGTTTTCAAATTGGTTTAAGGCATCTAATCTAATCTAATCTTCAATCTGTCATGTTGATTTGCATAAGCTGCTTTTGGGGATTTATCAAATACCAGCGCAAACTGTCCACAAAAACGGATTTGACAAAATATCCCCTAAACACAAGACGATGCTCGAGCAAGCATAGGGAGAGAGAGGGAGAGAGGAGAGAGGGAGAGAGAGAGAGAGAGAGAGAGAGAGAGAGAGAGAGAGAGAGAGAGAGAGAAACAGAGAGAGAGAGAGAGAGAGAGAGAGAGAGAGAGAGAGCGAGAGAGAGAGAGAGAGAGGGGTCACTACCATCTCTACATTGTCTGAAGAAGGAGGGAGCAGAGTGATAGAGGGAGAGCAGAGATGTATTTCACTGAAGCCTATAAGCCTACAGGTCCTGAAACAAACAGAACAATATCGCTGTCATCGTGTTCCAGTAAGATCGCTGAAAGGTCGATTCCACCCTCATTTTCATATGTAATTGGGAACAGATCATCACAGATTTAATAATGTAATTAGCTTATGGCAATGATTTAATTCTGGGAAGGAACTGCGTATTAAATCACTGCTAAGACGTGCATAATAAGTGTCCGAATTATATTAGCAGCAGAGGAATAAGGTCGGAGTTCAGGCGCTGTGTTCCACACCCTCAGTCAGTCTGAGGAGGATTAGCCTGAGGCTAACGCTAACACAGCCAGCCAGATGGATCTGCTCGGCTACGCTAGCTAGACTCCCGGGAGGCCCTAACCATACTCCTCTTTTAAATGGCTGAGAGGGCAGCCTCAAGTCATAAACACATAATCTCATACACACAACACACTGAACGCACACACTCACACATCGTCATACCCTTCTGAGACTAGACATGCATGTTTATCACACGTGTATCACCTAGTGTGACAGACTGACAGGGAAACCGAAGACGCAATTACAGTGTGTTAGTCTCCTACTGTCTGCAACAAAGACACAGACACACACAGACACAAAGCATCTAGACTTGTAACTATTTTTCTTGTCAGGGTAGGTAGGGTAACACCTCCCAAACTGTAGAGAAATGTCTCAGCGCAGTGCCCTCCCTTCACTGGGACTACAGCTCTCATTTAGAGAGAACCACTGAGTGCAGTCACAACACTCACACATCTGGTGTTAATTTGCTTTGGTTTCCTGAAAACACAAACTTTGGTTTCCTTTCTTTAATACCACAAGCATTGCATTTTTCAAGGGCCATGCCCTGATTTGCTTTGTGTACCGTAGGCTCTGCTAGCTTTGTGTACCGTAGGCTTTACTAGCTTTGTGTAGCGTAGGCTCTGCTAGCTTTATGTACCGTAGGCACTACTATCTTTGTGTAGCGTGGCCTCTGCTAGCTTTTTGTAGCGTAGGCTTTGCTTGCTTTGTGTAACATAGGCTCTGCTAGCTTTGTGTACCATAGGATCTACTAGCTTTGTGTAGTGTAGGCTCTGCTAACTTTATGTACAGTAGGCACTACTAGCTTTGTGTAGCGTAGCCCCTGCTAGCTTTTTGTAGTGTAGGCTCTGCTAGCTTTGTGTAGCGTAGCCTCTGCTAGCTTTTCGTAGCGTAGCCTCTGCTTGCTTTGTGTAGCGTTGTCTCTGCTAGCTTTGTGTAGCATAGGCTCTGCTAGCTTTGGTTGTTGTAGTTGTATGGCTGCTGCTGTAGCATTATGTATTTGTGTGTGCTGTTCTTATGTTTTTCTGTGCCCTCTATAAGCAGGCGTGCATGAAGCAGTGCAGGACCTTGTTTGTTGTTGTTTGGGCGTCTGCTGTGTGTTGCCGGGGGCAACACAGACGGTGTGTGGGGCCATCGATCAGGCCGGCCAGGCAGGTTGGAGGGTGGATAACAATACCCCTCTCGGCGGGACGCTGGCGCTCTCTTCCTGGAGCATTGAGGGGGAGGGGGGAGGGGTGCACGGGAAGTGGCCCAAGCCCCTCTGAGGCCTTTACCGCCTGTTCTGTTACTGTTCTCCATGTCCCCCGTATACCCCGTCCCCATCCCCGTTCCCCCTCAGATCTGTCCAACAGGAACTCCCAGCTGCTCCCTCCCTCCACACACACACACACACAGACACAGCCAACCTCACAAAGATGACATCAATCCCAACCATGATGTCGCCACCAAATTACAGGACCACAAACAGGGTCTTCTGAAATCCTACTTCTGTACCTCTGACTCTGCCGTTTAATGTGAGAGAGGTAAAGGAGACTGTAGGACTGTTGAAAAGGTGGTGACTCTCTTTTCAGTTGATTTGCCCCGTGGGTGAGTATAGTTACATCTGGATAACAACACTGGCAGATCATTTGTACATAAATACTTAGCGCCATGTTAGCAGAATGCAGGGACATGGAGCAAGGGACCACGCAGGGCTTTCTTCCTCTTATTGACCTGTAGAGGCCCTGGAAAGGCCCTGGAAGACAGGCTATCCTGACATTGGGCCCTAGAAGACAGGCTATCCTGACATTGGGTTCAGAAGGACAGGCTATCCTGACATTGGGCCCTGGAGGACAGGCTATCCTGACATTGGGCCCTGGAGGGCAGGCTATCATGATATTGACAGAGACACCCAGCCACAGGCTGTCCTTATCCCTGCCTATATCTCCAGAAATACCTCCCAAACAGTCAGACTACCAAACCCAGGATTGGGTGGCTCTAGTCATTTGGGTCACTGTGGCTCCCGTGGTATTGCTGCAACTCCCCTAGCCAGAAACCCAGAGCAAAACAAAAGGCATATAAACAGAAGGGAAATGAAAGAGTGTTTCTTGGGTTGTTCTCTCCCTAGCTCGCTGGCTGGGTGCTCTCTTTATAGCCTGTCATCACAGAGAGAGCTGCTGTCGAGCTGGGAGAGAAGGGGGAGAGAGAACCAGGGGCGAAAGAGAAAGAAAGAAAGCGAGAGAGAGAGAGAGAGAGAGAGCGATAGAGAGAGAGGCTAGCTCTAGGCCCTGTTACACAGCAGCTGGCTGTCCAACAGCCAGACCTGTTAAAGAGCTGCCTAGCTGCCGTAGGAAATGAGTGGTGTGAACATTAGAGCCATACAGACCATAACACAGCCCACAGCAGTCTGGGAGGGAGGCCGCTAGGCAGGCGGGGCCTGGAACCCCTTTTTGGTTCCAGGTAGAACTCTTTTGTGTTCCATATAGAACCCTCTGTGTAAAGGGTTCTACATGGAACTTAAAAGGGTTATACCTGGAACCAAAAAGTGTTCTTCAAAGGGTTCTCCTATGGGAACAGCCAAAGAACCTTTTCAGGTCAAATTAATAAATTAACACTCAATAAATACACAGATGCCGAAATCCATATGTTCAAATATCAAGGTTTGGCATAATTCATTGAAAATAAAATGTGATTTGAAATAAGCTGGAGGGAGGCTAAGAATGAGTAACATAAATAGAATGGAGATGTTTTTGTGTAGCCACAAGCACATCTCTAGTGAGAGATGTCTTAGAGAGCATTGCCTCCCCAGGTCCCAGTGCCTTACCCCCAACCGCAAGCCCTCAAGCCACCCCCCAGTCCCACACACACACACACACACACACCCTCGTTGCCCCTAGAGGACAAGGCCTCTGCTGTGAACCTGAACAGCAGGAGAGGAGAAATGAATCATTCAACACGGTAAGAGACTGTTAAAGCCTCTGAACATTTTACAGGCTGGCTGGAGGCCTGAAATACACTAACATCCCATCCCACCTCAGGAATCCCAGCTACCCACCGAGAAGAATATGAAAATACAACTGTCTAGAGGTGTCGCTTCCAGTGAGATTTGTGTACATCGCTGGGATGTGTAATAACAGAAGGGATTCATATTGTTGTCATTCCTGGCTTGTTCTGTCAACTCTTCCATCATCTGCCTCTTGGTCCAAAGATTTTAGAAAACGACAGTACTAACAGACTAAATTGGCCACACTTGTGTTGCAACTGGAGAAAGAACAGCAGCCTTCAGGTGCCTTTTAGTGACAGCAGCCTTCAGGTGCCTTTTAACAGGCCCTTTACCAGGCTCAGATGCGCCGCCACGGGGCTGAGACAACAAAAAAAACACACAAAAAAACAGGACACCTCTCATCCCTCTGCCTGTGTACTGAGGGTGAAATTCATGCCCCCCCTAACACACACGCACACACCCACACACCCCAGGAAGTGAAACCAGGCCTTGTGTGGAGTGTTCAGTGTGGCAGCGTGGCGGCACCCACTCCTCCAGCGCCCGCGGCTACCTGGGATGTGGTGTGGTCGGGCAGCGTGGACGCAGCCATCCATTAAATCAGACAAGGTTTGCATTTTTATTTGGACGCCGCTATTAATAATGAAGTGATGCACGGCTGTGGCATATTTCCCTCCCTGTCCTTTCACCCCTCCTCCTCCCTCCTCCTCACTCACAGATGCTTTTGGCTCTCTCTGCTGGGTCCAGCTGAGTACTAACGTGGTACCTAGCTCAACACGCTCCATTCAACACAGCCATACGTTGAGTCAACAGCAGGTTCACACTGCCCCCTCCTCTTCTCTCAGCCAGCCAGCCTGCCAGCCTACCGAGCACTGCAGGAGGGGATGAGAGCCAGCAGCTCTATATTATACAAACAGTCAAAGTCAGTACGTTCCATGACTAACGTGGTGGCCCGTGCATCTAGGCACACTCTAGAGCCATTTGAGGGACATGGAGTGCTCTGTTCACTCACTAGTGCGGTTCATGCTGGGTAGCTAGATGAATGACCGAGTGCCCACTGGAGGTATATGTGAACTGGAGACAACGTCCAAGATGTCCGACCGTTGTTTCCAATGTAATCTGGTCACATTTGCGTGCACCGTTTTCGTGGCTGCTGTCATCTGCTTTGCAGAGCCGATAACAGTGGAGCGCGTGCTTCTAGACTGGAACCCTGGCCCCGTGTGAGTGCCAAGTCCAGGGCATTATGAAGACGCCTGCTTGCGTTCCTAAAGGAAGGTTGACAAAGCGTGATGAACTGTGTCATTTGAATAATACTTCACAACTGTTCCCAATTAGCTGTCAATGTCACTGCCAATAGACGCGCTTCGACGATATTTGTCTCCATGCCAAATAGGTGGTGGACAGGCGGGCGGTGGGGTTTCAACATAAAACTAGTGAATAATATGTCAGACTAAATCCTTTATGGTGTTTAGGGTTTACACACCACAACGAAACTATACTTTTACATTGGGGCGACAAAAAGTTTGCATCTGTTAGTTAGACCAATCTGCATCGAACCACAGGAGGCATGGGCCCTGTACTCGGCATAGGGGTAGAAGGAGAGAAGACTGGCACAGAGAGAGAAAGATAGGGAAGAGAGAGAGAGAGAGAGAGAGAGAGAGAGAAATCGAGGGAAGACTGGCAGTTTTAAACCAACCAAATGTTTAGTTAGTCAATCATAGTTACCCACAACCCCTTAGGGCATTCCCTCCTCCAGAAAAGTGAGGGAACGAAAAGAGAGAGAGAGAGGTAGCTGGCTTCAGGCCCCTGTTCTGATGCTCTATACTCAGCAGTGGTGTGGTGTGTATTCATGGATACCAAGGGAAGCCAGGCTTCCCCCAAAAATTGTTCAATGTAAAAAAAATATAATAATAATAATGTATCTTTCGTCTCTCTGTGTTTCATAATTTTCCTTCAATTCACAAGAGGCAACAATGTATCTCACAGGTGGAAGCATCCGAGCGAAACTGCGCCCCTCTGTCTCTCTATGTGTAGGCCATCTATCTGATGCTGTCTGGTCCAAACGAATAGGACATTGTCAAGGGAAGGCGAGGGAAGCCAGCGAGCATCTGGCCTACCTTGACAAAAAACTATAACCAATTTGCCAATCAGCGTTGAGATAAACTGAGCGAGCTCATCTGTGAAAAGTGTCAAGGGAAGCCAGCTTGGATTTGGCGTCACTCCTGTCAAATCCCATTCAGAGCATTTGTCATTGACAGAAAAATTGGAATTGTTGCATTTAGTTTTGGTGTTGTCCTCCAGTGACTAGCCAGCTAGCTAAAATTGTCCCTTCCCTAAATTAGCCATGGATGGGAATAGGGATTTGGAATTGTGGTTTTACTTAATGCTCCGTACTAGCCAATGATTATAATGGTGATTCTGATCCAAACATTAATTCATACATTGTGCCCCTGGCCTGAGAGGATGGAAGTTCAATACGTAGCTAGATGTAACTAGATAATGTTAACTAGCTAACGTTGCCCGTGAATGAAATTTAGGGGGAAGGATGGCTTCCCCAGTGATTTTACCCACGCACCGCTACTGATTCTCAGTAACACCTGAGAACTGACTGTGGCATTACACCACCACCAGGGCCACGTAAGCAGCCCTGCACACTGGCTCCCTACCTATGCTCCAACTATACTGTTTTTCTTTGTCTGTTTGTTTTCCATATTCCTTTCCAGGAGTGATATGTGGGCCTCCGTTGTGTGGTGTGGATGGGGTGTGAGGTGGTGAGTGGCAGGCAGTGACAGCCCTCACACCCCCATGCCCCCGTCCCCCCCCCGTCCCCTCCCCTGTCACACTCTGTCCGCTCCGTCACAGACAGGCCAGGCAGACCTCCTATTCCCTGAAGTCAGGCCGTCCCGGCCCGTCCCCTGGCCCACACTGTCACTCACCGCCCGGTCGCTCATTTAGGCCAGGCCATGTGACCAGACTGACCCTGTGACTAGTGGACCAGGACAGGACAGGACAGGACAGTACAGGACCCGGCAATGGTCTTTTCAGGCAAAACACCGAGACTGAGACTGTCAACACGGTGTGGGTGGTGAGCTGACGGCTGCTCCTCCCTAGCCGGGCCTGGTTTAATGTGCCTGTGGCTGTTCCGGTTTAAAACCTGGGGCCTGAAAGGCTAAGATGGTTAAGAGACTGAGAGGCAGGCAGGGAGGGAGGATATAAACAGCACATTGATGGACAGTAGCCATCTGAACATGCCACCAAAAGGGCTTTTGAAGCCCGGCTGCATGTAAGGCGCCCTTGAAAACACTGAGCAATGTTTCAAAGCCTGGGTTTCAAACGGTGCTCCCCGCAATGTCAGAGTACCAGCAGAATGTACGTATGCAGAGAGCTAAATGATGCTAGGCTTGGAGTAAGAAGAAACAGCGTGGTATATTAAGTTCCTCTCTTAATATAATGATACATACACACGCATACACAAACACACTCAATGCTCTCGCAAGCACACCCAAATTATGGGCATATTTACATTGGTCAGGAGAAAAAACGACTGAGTCTTTCTATTGAGTGCCTGTGGGAGTTTCCAGGTGAACAGCGTCTGTTTGCTTTTTAATGACAGAGCAAATGCAACACACACTCTGCACAGCGCTGTTTCTGGCTAGGTGGGTGGGGGCAGTGTGTGTGTGTGTGGGGGTCCAGGCTACAGGCAGTGTGGCACACAGCGGCTCATTCATGGCAAGCAGGCTCTGGGGTCAGGCCTGTTGAGGTAGGGGGTGCGGCTGGGACACACTAATGGCCCGTGGAGTGAGAGGGCCTCTGTGTTACAGGCACCCAGGGGCCAGAGGCCTCCCAAAACCACAGCTCCACCACGGACCAAGAGGCTACTCTACCCACCGCCACCAGCTGACAGCAGGGAGGCCAGCCTGGGGAGGCTAGTCTGGGGGTGGGGCACAATGCAGAATCCTCCACCACTGGACCCCTCTTTGTAAACATGATGAGAAGAAAATGGCCCCTGCCTCATGACATCACATCCTGTCATCTTTGGGCACGTTTCTTGCTGAGACTGTACTTGAATGTTAATTTGAGGAGAATGTTTGAAGTCGTCCTTGACTTATTGAAAGAGAGTGTGTGTGTGTGTGTGTGTGTGTGTGTGTGTGTGTGTGTGTGTGTGTGTGTGTGTGTGTGTGTGTGTGTGTGTGCGCGTGCGTGCGCGTGCGCGTGCGCGTGTGCGTGTGCGTGTGATGGTTGCTAGTCAATATGAACTGCAGGAAGGGCTTGGAATGACACGCTGATAAAGCTGCATGTGAGTCTGTCAGTCCGGCCGTCCGACCTGAGTGTGGAGGGACAGATGGGAGACAGGGAGTTATCCATGGCCTGGCACTGTTTGTTGCTTTTAGGGTAAGGGGATCCCTGCCGGAAGGCTGTGGGAGGGGGGGCACATCTGTCTGGGACATGCCCTGTGGCAATGTCGTTTCACCCCAACATTCACCCCTCTTGCCTCCTACCCTCCCTCCCAGGCCCCTATCCTGATCCTTTGTAATAAACCAAGCCAATGGGAGTTACGGTCATCTCTGCTCCTATAACTGACTCTAACCATCATATTATAGTCTGCAGTACTCCACCTCAGGCACTGGACCACACAAACCAACTCAACTTTCCAGCAGCAGACAGCCAGAGATATCTGGCTGGGAGAAAGGAAAGGCTCTCTATTGAGACAGAATTAACCATGAAGCGATGTGGGTGTCGCAGTTAAACTGAATTAGCATTGAATGTAAATGTCTGGCTACTTAATGGCAGAACAGGTGCAGTCAGAGACCCTAAATGAGATAAATGAATAAAACATTTCTCTCTCTCCCTCTGCCCCTCTCTCTTCTCTCTCCCTCCCTTTCTCTCTCTTTCTCTTTCTCCATCTCTCAATCTCACTCTTGCTGTCTCTCGCTCGCGCTCTCTCTCACACACACACACACACACACACACACACACACACACACACACACACACACACACACACACACACACACACACAGAGAGAGAGAGAGAGAGAGAGGGAGAGAGCGGTGAAAGCTGACACAAAGTCAATGGCATGAATAATTCACAGCACTCTCCTTCTCCGAGCCACGGCTGACCTTTCCCCGCAGGAAGTGGAATCGAAACACAACAATGGGCCTGGAGCTGATCCGTACCACGCGAGGGGAGGGGGTGGGGGAGTGGGGGTCTCCCATAACACCACACCACCACCAAGACATTAAAGATGGGTCAGAATAAGGACGATTAAACAGAATGAGTAAATCATGGCTAATGCTCATATACCTCACCTACAGCTGTCTGTCTGTAAACCCTCAACTAAAACTAAGCCCTCAGAATGAATAGATAAACAAATCTGTAATCAACAACCACAAGTGTTATGTATTGTGTTCTACCATGTAGGAATCAACACATGCTTGTAACTCATCCATTTTCAATTATATCTCATAATGTCCACAAAACGTCACCACTTCCCACAGAAATAGTGATGAATTCCCTGTCAATGCTTCCCATGTCTTCCCATACGCTAGTATTATATAGCTGCCATTAGTGATCCATTCTATCAGTGTAGTCAGTAGATGAGTATACTGTAATGTGTCAGGCAGTAACAGTTTGTGTGTGTGTGTGTGTGTGTGTGTGTGTGCGTGCGTGCGTGCGTGCGTGCGTGCATGTGTGTAAGTGTGCATGAGTGTGCGTGTGTGTGCGTGTGTATTTTGGGAAGTAGGACAGACAGGGGAGTAGGGCTGATGGCTGATGTGATGCGGTGAGGCGCCAAGCTCTGTGATCTCAGCCTGCTGATGAGAGCTAATGAGATTAGTGAGGCCCCAGGTGTGTGCGTGTGGATGTATGTTTGTATGTTTGTGTGTGTGTGTGTGTGTGTGCGTGTGTGTGTGTGTGTGTGGGGGGCTGTGGGTGTGGGTGTTGGTGCGTCTCTTTCTACTTGAATTATTACACACTATTTGAATCTAATAAGTCAGCCATCATTCAAGACAAATTAGGTAGCGGCCTACATAGAAAAATATGGGATACTTCCTTCGATTTTCTAGTCTGACATTTTCCTATATATGTGCCAAGAGAAATAAGAGTTAATAAAATGGCAGAATGTGCACTTTAAGCAGGGCGGCCTGAAACTTGCCCTGTTAGACTTTCACTTCCTCCATCTCTACAGCACAGCTTCCTACTTGTAGCCCCAGAACCCCTGGTGGATGTAAATCTGAGCTCAGAATTTGAATAAGTCTCACATTAGTCACAGTGAGTTGAAAGACAAAACAATAAGAGGACACAAAGTTGGATTTCTTCATAATTTCAACGCATTTTTACAAGCTCAAACTTTTTTCTTCAAAGAAAGCCTTTGGTGGACATACAGTGGGGCAAAAAAGTATTTAGTCGGCCACCAATTGTGCAAGTTCTCCCACTTAAAAAGATGAGAGACGTGTAATTTTCATCATAGGTACACTTCAACTATGACAGACAAAACGAGAAAAAATTATCCAGAAAATCACATTTTTAATGAATTTATTTGCATATTATAGTGGAAAATAAGTATTTGGTCACCTACAAACAAGAAAGATTTCTGGCTCTCACAGACCTGTAACTACTTTAAAAAGCTCCTCTGTCCTCCACTTGTTACCTGTATTAATGGCAACTGTTTGAACTTGTTATCAGTATAAAAGACACCTGTCCACAACCTCAAACAGTCACACTCCAAACTCCACTATGGCCAAGACCAAAGAGCTGTCAAAGGACACCAGAAACAAAATTGTAGACCTGCACCAGGCTGGGAAGACTGAATCTGCAATAGGTAAGCAGCTTGGTTTGAAGAAATCAACTGTGGGAGCAATTATTAGGAAATGGAAGACATACAAGAACACTGATAATCTCCCTCGATCTGGGGCTCCACGCAAGATCTCACCCCGTGGGGTCAAAATGATCACAAGAACGGTGAGCAAAAATCCCAGAACCACACGGGGGGACCTAAGTGAATGACCTGCAGAGAGCTGGGACCAAAGTAACAAAGCCTACCATCAGTAACACACTACGCCGCCAGGGACTCAAATCCTGCAGTGCAAGACGTGTCCCCCTGCTTAAGCCAGTACATGTCCAGGTCCCTCTGAAGTTTGCTAGAGAGCATTTGGATGATCCAGAAGAAGATTGGGAGAATGTCATATGGTCAGATGAAACCAAAAAAGAACTTTTTGGTAAAAACTCAGCTCATCGTGTTTGGAGGACAAAGAATGCTGAGTTGCATCCAAAGAACACGATACCTACTGTGAAGCATGGGGGTGAAAACGTCATGCTTTGGGGCTGTTTTTCTGCAAAGGGACCAGGACGACTGACCCGTGTAAAGGAAAGAATGAATGGGGCCATGTATCGTGAGATTTTGAGTGAAAACCTCCTTCCATCAGCAAGGGCATTGAAGATGAAACGTGGCTGGGTCTTTCAGCATGACAATGATCTCAAACACACCGCCCGGGCAACGAAGGAGTGGCTTCGTAAGAAGCATTTCAAGGTCCTGGAGTGGCCTAGCCAGTCTCCAGATCTCAACCCCATAGAAAGTCTTTGGAGGGAGTTGAAAGTCTGTGTTGCCCAGCAACAGCCCCAAAACATCACTGCTATAGAGGAGATCTGCATGGAGGAATGGGCCAAAATACCAGCAACAGTGTGTGAAAACCTTGTAAAGACTTACAGAAAACATTTGACCTCAAAGGGTATATAACAAAGTATTAAGATAAACTTTTGTTATTGACGAAATACTTATTTTTAACCATAATTTGCAAATAAATTCATAAAAAATCCTACAATGTGATTTTCTGGATTTCTCTCATTTTGTCTGTCATATTTGAGTGGGAGAACTTGCACAATTGGTGGCTGACTAAATACTTTTTTGCCCCACTGCAAGTCAGATGAAATGCATGAACTGTGCGACCTGCACATCTGTCAGGGCACGGCTGTGTCACCTCTGTGAGGCGCCCACAAAACGGGCCAGGGCTGAACAGGAAGTGACATCAGCTCCCAGAGAGGTGCGCTTCCTGTCTGCCATTCTTCGCTGGAGACAAAAAAAACACAGCGATCAGCAGGAAACCCTGAACATCAGCTCAGAGCCCAGATCACTTCCAACATCCTTTCCACACCTAACCACACTGCAACACACACACACGCACACACACACTGACATACAGAAAAAGATGTATTATAGAAAAAACCACCAACCACCACCAGCTATTTCAAAAGACAAAACTCTATCCCAACCATTTAGACACAACACTATGAATGGAGGTCTGTGTTCTGCAGATGTCTGGCCCAGAGAGAGACCCATCAGAAGACAATAAACACTTGGGGAAAACAGGAGGGAGATAGATGAATGACTGTCATCAATTTTTCATGACCCTCTCCATTTCAAATGAACCCCTTGTCTGTGTGTACCTTGGGGGGCATCTTTAACATTCATCCCTAGAGGAGGAGGGGCTTGTTCAAGGGTGTAACAGTGGGTGAAATCCTGCTCAACCCTCACAACCCATCTACACTGAAACGTCAAAGGCCACTAGAACCCAGACTTTTAAAGAGAAAAAACACTCAAACCCCCAGTAAATGTATGACTGGCAGCCCGCATTCCCCCCCTTCTCTCCACCTGACTGCATGACTTTGATTGACGGGACTCACTGCTCTCCTGTCACTGGCCCTTACACACCCCACCCCCCACCCCCCACCCCACCCCACCACGGTACTACCCCTCTAAGCCCCACAGCCCACGGACGAATGCTGAAAGGTCTCCCGCGGGCTCCCGTGGAGTGGCCAGGGGTGACCCCCACCCCCGGAGGACACAGATGAGTGGCCCCAGCAACCTTCTAGCACTGAGCCTCAGACACACTGAGCCTCTGAGCCCCTCAGCCTAGCAGACTAGCAGACTAGCAGACTAGCAGCCTAGCAGACTCATGGAGCCTGAGCTGAGCTGTGTGGTAGGTAGCCCTCAGGGCCATGGGAGAAGAAAGAAGGGGGAGGCGAGAGAAATCAAACACTTCTGAGAGAGAGAGAGAGAGAGAGAGAGAGAGAGAGAGAGAGAGAGAGAGAAGAGAGAGAGAGAGAGAGAGAGAGAGAGAGAGAGAGAAACAGAGAGAAACAGAGAGAGACAGAGAGAGACAGAGAGAGAGAGAGAGAGAGAGAGAGAGAGAGAGAGAACCTGAGCCTACGCCTTCACTATGGTGAATCACTAAAACAATACTGAAATACACTACGGAAAAAATAAGGAACAGTACGTCAGAAATCAGCTCAATGTAATTGAAGAATCCATAGAATCTAACCACTTCTGGGAAAATTGGAAAACTTTAAACAAACAACAACATGAAAAGTTATCTGTATGTATGGATAAACCGTTTCTCCAATGTTGGTTCCATAACAAATAACAAACAGCAAAAACATATACAAGTGGAAAGCTTACATCATTTCTAGTCGTTTTTCAATCACTCCACAAATTTCTTGTTAACAAACTATAGTTTTGGCAAGTCGGTTAGGACATCTACTGTGTGCATGACACAAGTCATTTTTCCAACAATTGTTTACAGGCAAAGTATTTCAAATTACAATTCACTGTTTCACAATTCCAGTGGGGCAGAAGTTTACATACACTAAGTTCACTGTGCCTTTCAACAGCTTGGAAAATTCCAGAAAATATGTCATGCTTTAGAAGCTTCTGATAGGCTAATTGACATAATTTGAGTCAATTGGAGGTGTACCTGTGGATGTATTTCAAGGTCTACCTTCAAACTCAGTGCCTCTTTGGTTGACATAATGAGAAAATCAAAAGAAATCAGCCAAGACCTCAGAAGAAAAAATGGTAGACATCCACAAGTCTAGTTTATTCTTGGGAGCAATTTCCAAATGCCTGAAGGTACCACGTTCATCTGTACAAACAATACTACGCAAGTATAAACACCATGGAACCACGCAGCCGTCATACTGCTCAGGAAGGAGACGCGTTCTGTCTCCTAGAGATGAACGTACTTTGGTGTGAAAAGTGCAAATCAATCCCAGAACAACAGCAAAGGGCCTTGTAAAGATGCTGGAAGAAACAGGTACAAAAGTGTCTATGTCCACAATAAAACGAGTCCTATATCGACATATTGTACCCTAAAAGGCCTCTCAGCAAGGAAGAAGCCACTGCTCCAAAACCGCCATAAAAAAGCCAGACTACGGTTTGCAACTGCACATGGGGACAAAGATCATACTTTTTTGGGAGAAATGTCCTCTGGTCTGGTGAAACAAAAATAGAACTGTTTGGCCATAATGACCATTATGTTTGGAGGAAAAAGGGGGAGGCTTGCAAGCCGAAGAACACCATCCCATCCGTGAAGCACAGGGGTGGCAGCATCATGTTGTGGGGGTGCTTTGCTGCAGGAGGGACTGGTGCACTTCACAAAATAGATGGTGTCATGAGGCGGCAGGAAAATGATGTGGATATATTGAAGCAACATCTCAAGACATCAATCAGGAAGTTAAAGCTTGGTCGCACATGGGTCTTCCAAATGGACAATGGCCCCAAGCATACTTCCAAAGTTGTGGCAAAATGGTTTAAGGACAACAAAGTCAAGGTATTGGAGTGGCCATCATAAAGCCCTGACCTCAATCCTATAGAACATTTGTGGGCAGAACTGAAAAAGCTTTTGCGAGCAAGGAGGCCTACAAACCTGACTCAGTTACACCAGCTCTGTCAGGAGGAATGGGCCAAAATTCACCCAACTTATTGTGGGAAGCTTGTGGAAGGCTACCCGAAACCCGCTACCCGTTTGACCCAAGTTAAACATTTTAAAGGCAATGCTACATTTCTGACATAAAATAAAGTGGTGATCCTAACTGACCTAAGACCGGGAGTTTCTACTAGGATTAAATGTCAGGAATTGTGAAAAACTGAGTTTAAATGTCTTTGCCTAAGACGTATGTAAACTTCCGACTTCAACTGTACATGTTCAAACACAAATCTTAGAATCAACTATTAAAGACTACCAGAACCCACTAGATTTTCCAATTACATTGAATGAACTACATGACAAAATACAAACCCTCCAACCCACAAAGGCCTGTGGGGTTGATGGTATCCTAAAATAAATTATACAATTTACAGACCACAAATTCCAATTGGCTATACTTAAACTCTTTAACATCATCTTCAGCTCTGGCATATTCCCCAATATTTGGAACCAAGGACTGATCACCCCAATCAACAAAGGTGGAGACAAATTTGACCCCAGCATGAAACCTTGGGAAAATCCTCTGTATTGTCGTTCACAGTAGACTCGTACTCAGCAAAAACAATGTACTGAGCAATTGTTTTTTTAAACAAATTACCATATGACAGACCACGTATTCACCCTGCACACCCTAATTGATAAACAAACCAAAACAAAGCCAAGTCTTCTCGTGCTTTGTTGGTTTCAAAAAAGCTTTCAACTCAATTTGGCATGAGGGAGAAACATATACGACGTTGTAAAATCAATGTACTCAAAAAACAAGTGTGCAGTTACAATTGGCAAAAAAACACACACATTTCCTTCCACATGGCCGGGGGGGTGAGACAGGGATGCAGCTTAAGACCCACCCTCTTTGACATATAT
>NC_088417.1:43867799-43872799 GCF_034236695.1 Oncorhynchus nerka | reverse complement strand
GATGGCTGGTGTGATGTAGTTATTGAATGGGAGTCTGTTGGATGGCTGGTGTGATGTAGTTGTTGAATGGGAGTCTGTTGGATGGCTGGTGTGATGTAGTTGTTGAATGGGAGTCTGTTGGATGGCTGGTGTGGTGTAGTTGTTGAATGGGAGTCTGTTGGATGGAATGGGAGTCTGGTGGCTGGTGTAGTTGTTGAATGGGAGTCTGTTGGATGGCTGGTGTGGTGTAGTTGTTGAATGGGAGTCTGTTGGATGGCTGGTGTGATGTAGTTATTGAATGGGAGTCTGTTGGATGGCTGGTGTGATGTAGTTATTGAATGGGAGTCTGTTGGATGGCTGGTGTGGTGTAGTTGTTGAATGGGAGTCTGTTGGATGGCTGGTGTGATGTAGTTATTGAATGGGAGTCTGTTGGATGGCTGGTGTGATGTAGTTATTGAATGGGAGTCTGTTGGATGGCTGGTGTGGTGTAGTTGTTGAATGGGAGTCTGTTGGATGGCTGGTGTGGTGTAGTTGTTGAATGGGAGTCTGTTGGATGGCTGGTGTGGTGTAGTTGTTGAATGGGAGTCTGTTGGATGGCTGGTGTGGTGTAGTTGTTGAATGGGAGTCTGTTGGATGGCTGGTGTGGTGTAGTTGTTGAATGGGAGTCTGTTGGATGGCTGGTGTGGTGTAGTTGTTGAATGGGAGTCTGTTGGATGGCTGGTGTGGTGTAGTTGTTGAATGGGAGTCTGTTGGATGGCTGGTGTGATGTAGTTATTGAATGGGAGTCTGTTGGATGGCTGGTGTGATGTAGTTGTTGAATGGGAGTCTGTTGGATGGCTGGTGTGATGTAGTTATTGAATGGGAGTCTGTTGGATGGCTGGTGTGGTGTAGTTGTTGAATGGGAGTCTGTTGGATGGCTGGTGTGGTGTAGTTGTTGAATGGGAGTCTGTTGGATGGCTGGTGTGATGTAGTTATTGAATGGGAGTCTGTTGGATGGCTGGTGTGATGTAGTTATTGAATGGGAGTCTGTTGGATGGCTGGTGTGATGTAGTTGTTGAATGGGAGTCTGTTGGATTGAATGGGAGTCTGTTGGATGGCTGTGTGTAGTTATTGAATGGGAGTCTGTTGGATGGCTGGTGTGGTGTAGTTGTTGAATGGGAGTCTGTTGGATGGCTGGTGTGATGTAGTTGTTGAATGGGAGTCTGTTGGATGGCTGGTGTGGTGTAGTTGTTGAATGGGAGTCTGTTGGATGGCTGGTGTGATGTAGTTATTGAATGGGAGTCTGTTGGATGGCTGGTGTGGTGTCGTTGTTGAATGGGAGTCTCTTGGATGGCTGGTGTGGTGTAGTTGTTGAATGGGAGTATGTTGGATGGCTGGTGTGATGTAGTTATTGAATGGGAGTCTGTTGGATGGCTGGTGTGATGTAGTTATTGAATGGGAGTCTGTTGGATGACTGGTGTGATGTAGTTGTTGAATGGGAGTCTGTTGGATGGCTGGTGTGGTGTAGTTGTTGAATGGGAGTCTGTTGGATGGCTGGTGTGATGTAGTTATTGAATGGGAGTCTGTTGGATGGCTGGTGTGATGTAGTTATTGAATGGGAGTCTGTTGGATGGCTGGTGTGATGTAGTTATTGAATGGGAGTCTGTTGGATGGCTGGTGTGGTGTAGTTGTTGAATGGGAGTCTGTTGGATGGCTGGTGTGGTGTAGTTCTTGAATGGGAGTCTGTTGGATGGCTGGTGTGATGTAGTTGTTGAATGGGAGTCTGTTGGATGGCTGGTATGATGTAGTTGTTGAGCGGCTTCACTGCAAGTATATTGTATGTTTTGGATATTCGATTAAAAAACTTTTTTTTTAACTAATAAGAAATTTGAAACACTGGAACTCTTCCAAGTCAAGGTAAGTTTTTGGCTGATTAATTTCTTGCCACTGAGGCAATAAACTACTTGCTGTACACTGTACTGCATGATTGTAGAGGGTTTATTAACGAGTTAGTTCAAGTAGCTAGCTATGTTGACTATGGAGTTAGCTAATATGCTGACAACGTAGTGTTTAGCGGTAATGGCATGAAGGTTTGGCTTGGAAAGGTTTTTTTCACCTGGTCACAGACAGCTGTTGTATTGTGCACTGAAATCCACAAGCGAATGGAAAAGGTGAGAGGAGGAGAACACATAGATGCGAGAAGGAATTATACAATGAGCAAAGTGATGATGCTGTTTGTATGTGGCTACTATGAAAGTGAACTGTGTTTGCGGTGATCAGGGGTGTATTCATTCTGCCGATTCGGTTGAAAAACGTTTCTTAAATGGAGTAAACGGAACAAAACGTGGATAAATGGATAAACATATCTGAATTTGTCCTATAGAAACTTCCGTTTGCAACTGTTGGACTGATGATTACACCCTAGATCGGCAAGAGGCAGGCAAGAATGTGCAAGACATTAACTTCTTGGTGATAGGGGGCAGTATTTTCACGTCTGGATGAAATGCATGCCCAAATTCAACTGCCTGCTACTCATCCCCAGAAGATAAGATATGCATATTATTAGTATATTTGGATAGAAAACACTCTGAAGTTTCTAAAACTGTTTGAATCATGTCTGTGAGTATAACATAACTTATTTAGCAGGTGAAACCCAGAGACAAACCATTCAGATTTTTCTTTTGAGGTCACTCTCTTTTCAATGGGTTTTCATTGGGAATCCAGATTTCTAAGGGACCTTCTTGCAGTTCCTATCACTTTCACTGGATGTCAACAGGCTTTAGAAATTGGTTGAGGTTATCCCTTGGTGTAATGAAGAAGTATGGCCATCTTGAACGAGGGTCACTTGAAGTGTACTGTTAGATAGAGGCACGTGACCAGAAAGCCTGTATTGAACACAGATCATCCCGTCTTCAATTTTATTGATTATTTACGTTAAATAATACCTAAAGTTGTATTACAAAAGTAGTTTGAAATGTAACTTTTGAGATATTTTGTAGTCGCGTTGAGCAAGTTGGAACCGGTGTTTTTCTGGATCAAACGCGCCAAATAAATGGACATTTGGATATATATCGACGGAATTAATCGAACAAAAGGACCATTTGTGATGTTTATGGGACATAATGGAGTGCCAACAAAAGAAGCTCGTCAAAGGTAAGGCATGAAATATATTTTTATTTCTGCGTTTTGTGTTTGTTTACAATGGTGCAATCCTCAGATAATAGCATCGTTTGCTTTCGCCGAAAAGCCTTTTTGAAATCTGACATGTTGGCTGGATTCACAACACAACAAGTGTAGCTTTAATTTGCTATCTTGCATGTGTGATTTAATGAAAGTTTGATTTTTACAGTAATTTATTTGAATTTGGCGTTCGGCATTTTCCCTGGCTTTTGGCCAGGTGGGGCTAGCGTCCCACATATCCCAGAGAGGTTAATGAATGTGTCACTGTCTGTCACCTTGATTACTCAAATGTTTCTCTCAACCTGTGCACATATGTTGTAAACTTTAATTCATAGGCTAGGTAGCAACCTTATGATGTGTAAAGGAAAAATGTCAGTATCATGTAGTAGCCTAAACCTATCAATGTTACATTGAACTGGGTGAATGGAATATGAATGACAGTCATCCATTATGCTGTAATAGAAGAACTGCAACACCAATGGGTTTTTCATACTCAACAGTTTCCTGTGTTTATCAAGAATGGTCCACCACCCAAAGGAGTCAACATGGGCTAGCATTGGAGTCAACATGGGCCAGCATTCCTGTGGAACTCTTTCGACACCTTGTAGAGTCCATGCCCCAACAAATTGAGGCTGTTCTGAGGGCCAAAGTGGGGGTGGGGACTCAATATTAGGAAGGTGTTCTTAATGTTTTGTACACTCAGTGTATACTATCTACAGGAATCATCATAATCCCAAACTAATGATTGACAATCACAACTTTCTCCTTTCTGTTTGGATTTGCCTTCCCCAGACCACTACAGCCTGTAGCTGTAGGTAACGCTCGGCATTCTATTAAACATTCAACTGGAGGGCAAAGCAACCTAGTTTGAATTATCCTAGCGACTGGTTCTGGAGTCTCTCTCTCTCTCTCTTTCTCATTCTCATTCTCTCTCTCTCCACTCTATCTGTCTGTCTCTCTCCCTCTCTCTCTCTCTTTGTTGTTTTTGTTAGAGAGCACAAATCCAGATGTTGGTCTGTGAGTGGAGATCAGGCCAGCCAGAGGGGCTGAGAACGCCTCTGGGGGGGTGGAGGGGGGCGACAGGAAGTCCCACGGTATCCACGGGAACTCTCACATTCCATCTTCCGAGGGCTCCCTGACATCCTTGACATCTCCCAGCATGCTAGCTGAGCTACACAGAGCGGAGTAAAGCGGAGCAGAGTGGTGTAGAGCAGAGTGGTGTAGACCGGAGCAGAGCGGAGGGGAGCAGAGCGGAGTAGAGCGCTGGTCCCGGGAGGACAGAGCAGAGCAGCACTTCCTCCTTTGGGGCTGGGGCTACATGGGGCTGGAGCTGGGGTTCCCAGAGACAAAACAAAGCCAAGGACACACTCAGGGGCCCTGCCCTGCCCAGAACACTGCTTTGTTAAGGGAAATGCATAGCTCGGATCTAGCTTATGATGTACGCATTTCTCGCCTATTCTGCTTGTAACTAGACCTAGGTGAAAAGGCGACTAGTAGAGGTACATTGACAGGGATCAGTCGAGAGAGTCACACACACACACACAAATAGACACACATACACCACACCCTCCTGCTGGAGGATCTCCAGGCCGGGGAATAATGGAGTGTGTGTAAACTGAGACGTCTCAAATGAGCCGACGGGAACGGGAACAGGGCTTGTGATGTACTGATACCATGCCGTTCTTCAGACCAGCCAACACAATCACCTATGCAGTACACACACACACAAACACACACACACACACACACACACACACACACACACACACACACACACACACACACACAAAACAATAAATGTGTTCTTTGAAACTGTTCCATCAAAGCCTCACTTTGGGACACAAGTGTTTATCCACATCTTA
>NC_088417.1:42899966-42904799 GCF_034236695.1 Oncorhynchus nerka | reverse complement strand
ATTATCAATGTATACAATATATCTGTTTATTAGACCTACCAACATAGAACACAATAGTGTTTCACTCCCTCCTCTCTACATTTTCCTCTTCTGTCTCTGCTGCTAAAGCCACTTTCTACCACTCTAAATTCCAAGCATCTGCCTCTAACCCTAGGAAGCTCTTTGCCACCTTCTCCTCCCTCCTGAATCCTCCTCCCCCTCCCTCTCTGCAGATGACTTAGGTCAACCATTTTGAAAAGAAGGTCGACGACATCCGATCCTCGTTTGCTAAGTCAAACGACACACCGCTGGTTCTGCTCACACTGCCCTACCCTGTGCTCTGACCTCTTTCTCCCCTCTCTCTCCAGATGAAATCTCGCGTCTTGTGACGGCCGGCCGCCCAACAACCTGCCCGCTTGACCTATTCCCTCCTCTCTTCTCCAGACCATTTCCGGAGACCTTCTCCCTTACCTCACCTCGCTCATCAACTCATCCCTGACCGCTGGCTACGTCCCTTCTGTCTTCAAGAGAGCGAGAGTTGCACCTTCTGAAAAACCTACACTCGATCCCTCCGATGTCAACAACTACAGACCAGTATCCCTTCTTTCTTTTCTCTCCAAAACTCTCGAACGTGCCGTCCTTGGCCAGCTCTCCCGCTATCTCTCTCAGAATGACCTTCTTGATCCAAATCAGTCAGGTTTCAAGACTAGTCATTCAACTGAGACTGCTCTTCTCTGTATCACGGAGGCCCTCCGCACTGCTAAAGCTAACTCTCTCTCTCTGCTCTCATCCTTCTAGACCTATCGGCTGCCTTGATACTGTGAACCATCAGATCCTCCTCTCCACCCTCTCCGAGTTGGGCATCTCCGGCGCGGCCCACGCTTGATTGCGTCCTACCTGACAGGTCGCTCCTACCAGGTGGCGTGGCGAGAATCTGTCTCCTCACCACGCGCTCTCACCACTGGCGTCCCCAGGGCTCTGTTCTAGGCCCTCTCCTATTCTCGCTATACACCAAGTCACTTGGCTCTGTCATAACCTCACATGGTCTCTCCTATCATTGCTATGCAGACGACACACAATTAATCTTCTCCTTTCCCCCTTCTGATGACCAGGTGGCGAATCGCATCTCTGCATGTCTGGCAGACATATCAGTGGGATGACGGATCACCACCTCAAGCTGAACCTCGGCAAGACGGAGCTGCTCTTCCTCCCGGGGAAGGACTGCCCATTCCATGATCTCGCCATCACGGTTGACAACTCCATTGTGTCCTCCTCCCCAGGCGCTAAGAACCTTGGCGTGATCCTGGACAACACCCTGTCGTTCTCAACTAACATCAAGCGGTGGCCCGTTCTTGTAGGTTCATGCTCTACAACATCCGCAGAGTCGACCTGCCTCACACAGGAAGCAGCGCAGGTCCTAATCCAGGCAGCACTTGTCATCTCCCGTCTGGATTACTGGGCAACTCGCTGTTGGCTGGGCTCCCTGCCTGTGCCATTAAACCCCTACAACTCATCCAGAACGCCGCAGCCCGTCTGGTGTTCAACCTTCCCAAGTTCTCTCACGTCACCCCGCTCCTCCGCTCTCTCCACTGGCTTCCAGTTGAAGCTCGCATCCGCTACAAGACCATGGTGCTTGCCTACGGAGCTGTGAGGGGAACGGCACCTCAGGAACCTCCAGGCTCTGATCAGGCCCCTACACCCAAACAAGGGCACTCGTTCATCCACCTCTGGCCTGCTCGCCTCCCTACCACTGAGGAAGTACAGTTCCCGCGCAGCCCAGTCAAAACTGTTCGCTGCTCTGGCCCCCCAATGGTGGAACAAACTCCCTCACGACGCCAGGACAGCGGAGTCAATCACCACCTTCCGGAGACACCTGAAACCCCACCTCTTTCAGGAATACCTAGGATAGGATAAAGTAATCCTTCTCACCCCCTTAAAAGATTTAGATGCACTATTGTAAAGTGGCTGTTCCACTGGATGTCTTAAGGTGAACGCACCAATTTGTAAGTCGCTCTGGATAAGAGCGTCTGCTAAATGACTTAAATGTAAATGTAAATGTAGTGTATATCATGGGTAACTCCCGTTTTCATGGTTAATGTATATGTTGTGCAAAGTATTTTGGATTCTCAGTCCACAGAATTGAACACCTATCAATTAACCAAAACTTTTTTTGTGTGTGTTTTGACTTAGTGGTTGTTTCTTTACTAACTAGGAAAACTCAACAGTGTGTAAGTCTGAGAAACATTATTGAGCTGGTTGGTTTATTGTTGTTGAAAGCTTGAAATGTACCCACATTGAGAAGTGATTTTGCAGCAACAGTTTTAAAGTGGGTAATCGTATCATATATATATATATATATATGTTATATACATGTTTATATATATATATATATATATATATCCTTGCATGTTTGAATTAGAGCTCCTTTAAAGTGTTTTAGATTATGATAATAATGTTATATTATTTTTATAATAATACATATCTGCAAACCAAATGTTTTTCTGAAAACCCCTTTTTGCATCTTCAATAGTTGTAGATGTTCCAACGTTCGTAGACCTTTCATACAAAAAGACCTAATACTGTCTGTTTCATCGGTTCCTCCGATACAGGATATTTGGTTTAGAGAACACAGGCTATGAATTCAAACAACAGGAGGGGATGTCGAGACATTCTGTCTGCAACCGGGGTGGGGGGTCACCGGCCGCAGATTAGAGATATCTATGTTTAACCCCGGGTGGTCGGCTGATATCTCGACATGCCTTATGCATGATAGTGCACACCTTGGTTTCAAACGATTCTCTACAGATAGAATGGGGCTACATGCTTGGGCCCCTGTTGAACACACACCCACACCCTTTGTTTTTGAAACAAACACACACACACACACACACTCCTGCTGCTCCGTCACACGCACACTCATGCACGCACCCTGATTTTCCGTGTCTTTTTTCTTTGTGACAGACCGGGGTGATTTTCCTATCGTTAAAGGGTGAGATACATTTTTTAAACCAGTGATTTAATTCCAAAATATTTAGTACATACGTTTTAAAGACGTGTTAGAATTAATGACCAAATTGTACTACTATTTAAACAAGAATCATTAGTATTTTATGTAAAAACAGTCGCTTCCCAATCACCTATGTCCAGTAGCCTTCAGAAATATCTATTAGGAGGGATTCCCTTATTCACATCTCTTTTTTAATCTGTCCTGGCAGCTAAATATTCGGGGCTGTGGGTTTGCGCTAAAGCTGTGGTAACAGTGTTAAATTATATGCTCCACGTTCTGTCCCTAACTATGGGTGTGTTTCGAGACATTTTTTTTTGTTTTAGTTTTATAATGGTTACATGTTCATTACACACCCCTGCATTCTACATTATTAAGTAGGCTGTTGGTCTTTGAGGTCCGTTATGTCAATTTGCCTTTATACATCTCATTGACCTACTGTCAACTCCCTCAGTTGTAAACATCTACAATAATCATTAGACGTACGCGTCAGAGTTATCATACCCCGTGTCGGGGTTTGTACAGAGTTGGTTAAATCCGCTCTTTTGCTCCCCGCTTACATGGCTAATAATCTCCAAGCTGCTCTAAGCGGTGTTGTTTGTGTGAATATTGTTTTCCATAAAGTTAATAACCCCCTAAAAACGAAATATGAAATGACCTCTTCCCCTATCGTTAAAGCGTGAGATACATTTTTAAAACCAGTGATTTAATTCAAAATATTTAGTACCTACATTTTAACACGTTATAATTCCAAAATGTTTACTATTTCTTACAGATAAAGGGTCCTGTTAGCCCCGACCTGTAACTGACAGTTAGACTTACAGGTTATGTCGTTGTCTTTTGTTTGTATTGTTTATGTGTCCGCTGTGCGGGGAAAATGATAATACAAGCGGAACTACGTAGCTAATACTGTTGTAACGGGGATCCTTATTGTAAGCAACACACTTTTGTAGGGAAGGCAATCCTGCGCTGCGTTAGCTAAGTTTTCATGTCATCGGGTGTAGTTCATAAAGGTTGAAGAGTGTATGTTAGGATGAAGTGTGAATTCATGCCAGGAATAATAAGTGTGAAGTTTGATTTCCTCCCTTCTGTAATAAGCAGCCAATGAGGTCTTTTTTCCTTTATTCATGTGTTTAATCTGAACCTGTTATAACGCCAGTTAAACTGTTATGTATGTAAGCACTTCAGAGTTATACCAAGCTAATAAGTCACTCCTAAGATAATGTTGTAAGAGTGTGCTTAACTGTATTTTTAATTTACTTTATAGTTCTCACTGAAGGGGATAATTCTCACTGAAACTACAGAATAAAACCGCCAGTTAAAATCATGGAACGGTTGTGCTCGTGGTTACTGAAGGGAGCTACAAGACCATTATTCGTTTCGAATTCACCAACTCAAAGACGCTTGCCCGCTCCATCATAACTCCGTAAGTTTTCCCTCCCTGTGTAGATCAAACGTCCTGCCTGTAAATCCTGGGTATGCCCACATCATTAATGAATAAGATGTGTAGAAAACTGTTTAGCCATAGTTAAAGGCCTTTCATAAAGAGCCTGTCATGATTGCCTGTGCCTCATGTTTAACACGTATTGCTTGTTACCGAATACTACTGTTGTACATTTAATATCTACTAGCCGATTTCGTCGCATTTGCACAAATTCTGTCATGTTACTGTGGTCTTTTTAAAAGTCAATAAATGTGTGTAGAGTGTACATGTTTGTTTCACTGTAGATCTGTTTAAGACCTCCTAGAAACACCTAATTTCATCCCACAGCATTAATTAATAAGCTGTGTAGAAGCTGTTTAGCCATAAGTAAAGGCCTTTCATAAAGCAGCTGTCATGATTGCATGTG